>NC_133298.1:739697-771843 GCF_005239225.2 Populus alba | reverse complement strand
GGGTGATCCCTCTTTGAGCATGTATGCTTCTGCTACTTTTTCTACATCACACTTCCGTCCAGCAAAAGGTGAAACGCTTTTGACTCAGGTGAGTTTTCGCGGACATTCCGACTTCGCATTTTCGGTGACCCTCTCTGAGCATGTATGCTTCTGCTACTTGTTTACATCAACTTTCTTTCACCAAACGGCGAAACGCTCTTGACTCGGATGAGTTTCAGGCATTCCGACTTCGATTGCCTTTGCCGAAATTCAATTGCCTTTGAATTCGAGGTTCCCTTGAGCATGTTATGCTTCTCTACTTGTCTACATCATACTTCTTCCGCAAAACGAAACGCTTTGACTCGGTGAGTTCGCGGCATTCCGACTTCGAGGCCCCGGTTGCCGAAATTCAGTTGCCTTTGAATTTCGGGTGATCCCTCTTGAGCATGTATGATTTCTGCACTTGTTCTACTTGCTTCTGGAAACGGCCACTTATTCCATGCAAATGGCGGCTTTTGACTCGGTGAGTTTCGAGGCATTCCGACTTCGATGCCGGTTGCCGAAATTCAGTTGCCTTTGAAATTTCGGGTGATCCCTCTTGAGCATGTATGCTTCTGCTACTTGTTCTACATCATACTTTCCTTCCGCAAAATGGCGAAACGCTTTTGACTCGGTGAGTTTCGCAGGAATTCGACTTCGATGCCCCCGTTGCCGAAATTCAGTTGCCTTGCATTTCGGGGTGATCCCTCTTGAGCATGTATGCTTCTGCTACTTGTTTCTACATCACTTTCTTCCGCAAACGGCGAAACGCTTTGACTCGGTGAGTTTCGCGGCATTCCGAACTTCGATGCCCCCGGTTGCCGAAATTCAGTTGCCTTTGAATTTCGGGTGATCCCTCTTGAGCATGTATGCTTCTGCTACTTGTTCTACATCATACTTTCTTCCGCAAACTGGCGAAACGCTTTGACTCATTGAGTTTCGCGGCATTCCGACTTCGATGCCCCGGTTGCCGAAATTCAGTTGCCTTTGAATTTCGGGTGATCCCTCTGAGCATGTATGCTTCTGCTAACTTGTTCTACATCATACTTCCTTCCGCAAACGGCGAAACCGCTTTGACTCGGTGAGTTTCGCGGCATTCCGACTTCGATGCCCCGGTTGCCGAAATCAGTTGCCTTTGAATTTCGGGTGACCCTCTTTAGCATGTATGCTTCTGCTACTTGTTCTACATCAGACTTTCTTCCGCAAACGGCGAAACGCTTTGACTCGGTGAGTTTGGCATTCCGACTTCGATTGCCCCGGTTGCCGAAATTCAGTTGCCTTTGAATTTCGGGTGATCCCTCTTGAGCATGTATGCTTTGCTACTTGTTCTACATCATACTTCTTAAAAAAAACGCTTTGACTCGGTGAGTTTCACGGCATTCCGACTTCGATGCCCCGGTTGCCGAAATTCAGTTGCCTTTGAATTTCGGGTGATCCCTCTTGAGCATGTATGCTTCTGCTACTTGTTCTACATCAACTTTCTTCCGCAAACGGCCAAAACGCTTTGACTCGGTGAGTTTCACGGCATTCCGTCTTCGATGCCCCGGCTGCCGAAATTCAGTTGCCTTTGAATTCGGGTGATCCCTCTTGAGCATGTATGCTTCTGCTATTGTTCTACATCATACTTCCTTCCGCAAACTGCGAAAGCTTTTGACTCGGTGAGTTTCGCGGCATTCGACTTCGATGCCCCGGTTGCCGAAATTCAGTTGCCTTTGAATTTCGGGTGATCCCTCTTGAGCATGTATGCTTCTGCTACTTGTTCTACATCATACTTCTTCCGCAAACGGCGAAACGCTTTGACTCGGTAGTTTCGCGGCATTCCGACTTCGATGCCCGGTTGCCGAAATTCAGTTCCTTTGAATTTCGGGTGATCCCTCTTGAGCATGTATGCTTCTGCTACTTGTTCTACATACTTTCTTCCGCAACAAACGCTTTGACTCGGTGAGTTTCCGGCATTCCGACTTCATGCCCCGGTTGCCGAATTCAGTTGCCTTTGAATTTTCGGGTGATCCCTCTTGAGCATGTATGCTTCTGCTACTTGTTCTACATACAGACTTCTTCCGCAAACGGCAAACGCTTTGACTCGGTGAGTTTCCGGCATTCCGACTTCGATGCCCCGGTTGCCGAATTCAGTTGCCTTTGAATTTCGGGTGATCCCTCTTGAGCATGTATTTCTGCTACTTGTTCCGCAAAGGCGAAACGCTTTGACTGAACGACTTCGATGCCCCGGTTGCCGAAATTCAGTTGCCTTTGAATTTCGGGTGATCCCTCGCATGTATGCTTCTGCTACTTGTTCTACATCACATTCCTTCCGCAAAAACGCTTTGACTCGGTGAGTTTGCATTCCGACTCGATGCCCCGGTTGCCGAAATTCAGTTGCCTTTGAATTTCGGGTGATCCCTCTTGAGCATGTATGCTTCTGCTACTTGTTCTACATCACACTTCCTTCCGCAAACGGCGAAACGCTTTGACTCGGTGAGTTTTCGGCATTCCGACTTCGATGCCCCGGTTGCCGAAATTCAGTTGCCTTTGAATTTCGGTGATCCCTCTTGAGCATGTATGCTTCTGCTACTTGTTCTACATCACACTTCCTTCCGCAAACGGCGAAACGCTTTGACTCGGTGAGTTTCGCGGCATTCCGACTTCGATGCCCCGGTTGCCGAAATTCAGTTGCCTTTGAATTTCGGGTGATCCCTCTTGAGCATGTATGCTTCTGCTACTTGTTCTACATCACACTTCCTTCCGCAAACGGCGAAACGCTTTGACTCGGTGAGTTTTCGCGGCATTCCGACTTCGATGCCCCGGTTGCCGAAATTCAGTTGCCTTTGAATTTCGGGTGATCCCTCTTGAGCATGTATGCTTCTGCTACTTGTTCTACATCACACTTCCTTCCGCAAACAGCGAAACGCTTTGACTCGGTGAGTTTCGCGGCATTCCGACTTCGATGCCCCGGTTGCCGAAATTCAGTTGCCTTTGAATTTCGGGTGATCCCTCTTGAGCATGTATGCTTCTGCTACTTGTTCTACATCACACTTCCTTCCGCAAACGGCGAAACGCTTTGACTCGGTGAGTTTCGCGGCATTCCGACTTCGATGCCCCGGTTGCCGAAATTCAGTTGCCTTTGAATTTCGGGTGATCCCTCTTGAGCATGTATGCTTTCTGCTACTTGTTCTACATCACACTTCTTCCGCAAACGGCGAAACGCTTTGACTCGGTGAGTTTCGCGGCATTCCGACTTCGATGCCCCGGTTGCCGAAATTCAGTTGCCTTTGAATTTCGGGTGATCCCTCTTGAGCATGTATGCTTCTGCTACTTGTTCTACATCACACTTCTTCCGCAAACGGCGAAACGCTTTGACTCGGTGAGTTTCGCGGCATTCCGACTTCGATGCCCCGGTTGCCGAAATTCAGTTGCCTTTGAATTTCGGGTGATCCCTCTTGAGCATGTATGCTTCTGCTACTTGTTCTACATCACACTTCCTTCCGCAAAGCGAAACGCTTTGACTCGGTGAGTTTCACGGCATTCCGACTTCGATGCCCCGGTTGCCGAAATTCAGTTGCCTTTGAATTTCGGGTGATCCCTCTTGAGCATGTATGCTTCTGCTACTTGTTCTACATCACACTTCCTTCCGCAAACGGCGAAACGCTTTGACTCGGTGAGTTTCGCGGCATTCCGACTTCGATGCCCCGGTTGCCGAAATTCAGTTGCCTTTGAATTTCGGGTGATCCCTCTTGAGCATGTATGCTTCTGCTACTTGTTCTACATCACACTTCCTTCCGCAAACGGCGAAACGCTTTGACTCGGTGAGTTTCGCGGCATTCCGACTTCGATGCCCCGGTTGCCGAAATTCAGTTGCCTTTGAATTTCGGGTGATCCCTCTTGAGCATGTATGCTTCTGCTACTTGTTCTACATCACACTTCCTTCCGCAAACGCGAAACGCTTTGACTCGGTGAGTTTCGCGGCATTCCGACTTCGATGCCCCGGTTGCCGAAATTCAGTTGCCTTTGAATTTCGGGTGATCCCTCTTGAGCATGTATGCTTCTGCTACTTGTTCTACATCACACTTTCCTTCCGCAAACAGCGAAACGCTTTGACTCGGTGAGTTTCGCGGCATTCCGACTTCGATGCCCCGGTTGCCGAAATTCAGTTGCCTTTGAATTTCGGGTGATCCCTCTTGAGCATGTATGCTTCTGCTACTTGTTCTACATCACACTTCCTTCCGCAAACGGCGAAACGCTTTGACTCGGTGAGTTTCGCGGCATTCCGACTTCGATGCCCCGGTTGCCGAAATTCAGTTGCCTTTGAATTTCGGGTGATCCCTCTTGAGCATGTATGCTTCTGCTACTTGTTCTACATCAGACTTCTTCCGCAAACGGCGAAACGCTTTGACTCGGTGAGTTTCGCGGCATTCCGACTTCGATGCCCCGGTTGCCGAAATTCAGTTGCCTTTGAATTTCGGGTGATCCCTCTTGAGCATGTATGCTTCTGCTACTTGTTCTACATCACACTTCCTTCCGCAAACGGCGAAACGCTTTGACTCGGTGAGTTTCGCGGCATTCCGACTTCGATGCCCCGGTTGCCGAAATTCAGTTGCCTTTGAATTTCGGGTGATCCCTCTTGAGCATGTATGCTTCTGCTACTTGTTCTACATCACACTTCCTTCCGCAAACGGCGAAACGCTTTGACTCGGTGAGTTTCGCGGCATTCCGACTTCGATGCCCCGGTTGCCGAAATTCAGTTGCCTTTGAATTTCGGGTGATCCCTCTTGAGCATGTATGCTTCTGCTACTTGTTCTACATCACACTTCCTTCCGCAAACGGCGAAACGCTTTGACTCGGTGAGTTTCGCGGCATTCCGACTTCGATGCCCCGGTTGCCGAAATTCAGTTGCCTTTGAATTTCGGGTGATCCCTCTTGAGCATGTATGCTTCTGCTACTTGTTCTACATCACACTTCTTCCGCAAACGGCGAAACGCTTTGACTCGGTGAGTTTCGCGGCATTCCGACTTCGATGCCCCGGTTGCCGAAATTCAGTTGCCTTTGAATTTCGGGTGATCCCTCTTGAGCATGTATGCTTCTGCTACTTGTTCTACATCACACTTCTTCCGCAAACGGCGAAACGCTTTGACTCGGTGAGTTTCGCGGCATTCCGACTTCGATGCCCCGGTTGCCGAAATTCAGTTGCCTTTGAATTTCGGGTGATCCCTCTTGAGCATGTATGCTTCTGCTACTTGTTCTACATCACACTTCCTTCCGCAAACGGCGAAACGCTTTGACTCGGTGAGTTTCGCGGCATTCCGACTTCGATGCCCCGGTTGCCGAAATTCAGTTGCCTTTGAATTTCGGGTGATCCCTCTTGAGCATGTATGCTTCTGCTACTTGTTCTACATCACACTTCCTTCCGCAAACGGCGAAACGCTTTGACTCGGTGAGTTTCGCGGCATTCCGACTTCGATGCCCCGGTTGCCGAAATTCAGTTGCCTTTGAATTTCGGGTGATCCCTCTTGAGCATGTATGCTTCTGCTACTTGTTCTACATCACACTTCCTTCCGCAAACGGCGAAACGCTTTGACTCGGTGAGTTTCGCGGCATTCCGACTTCGATGCCCCGGTTGCCGAAATTCAGTTGCCTTTGAATTTCGGGTGATCCCTCTTGAGCATGTATGCTTCTGCTACTTGTTCTACATCACACTTCCTTCCGCAAACGGCGAAACGCTTTGACTCGGTGAGTTTCGCGGCATTCCGACTTCGATGCCCCGGTTGCCGAAATTCAGTTGCCTTTGAATTTCGGGTGATCCCTCTTGAGCATGTATGCTTCTGCTACTTGTTCTACATCACACTTCCTTCCGCAAACGGCGAAACGCTTTGACTCGGTGAGTTTCGCGGCATTCCGACTTCGATGCCCCGGTTGCCGAAATTCAGTTGCCTTTGAATTTCGGGTGATCCCTCTTGAGCATGTATGCTTCTGCTACTTGTTCTACATCACACTTCCTTCCGCAAACGGCGAAACGCTTTGACTCGGTGAGTTTCGCGGCATTCCGACTTCGATGCCCCGGTTGCCGAAATTCAGTTGCCTTTGAATTTCGGGTGATCCCTCTTGAGCATGTATGCTTCTGCTACTTGTTCTACATCACACTTTCCTTCCGCAAACGGCGAAACGCTTTGACTCGGTGAGTTTCGCGGCATTCCGACTTCGATGCCCCGGTTGCCGAAATTCAGTTGCCTTTGAATTTCGGGTGATCCCTCTTGAGCATGTATGCTTCTGCTACTTGTTCTACATCACACTTCCTTCCGCAAACGGCGAAACGCTTTGACTCGGTGAGTTTCGCGGCATTCCGACTTCGATGCCCCGGTTGCCGAAATTCAGTTGCCTTTGAATTTCGGGTGATCCCTCTTGAGCATGTATGCTTCTGCTACTTGTTCTACATCACACTTCCTTCCGCAAACGGCGAAACGCTTTGACTCGGTGAGTTTCGCGGCATTCCGACTTCGATGCCCCGGTTGCCGAAATTCAGTTGCCTTTGAATTTCGGGTGATCCCTCTTGAGCATGTATGCTTCTGCTACTTGTTCTACATCACACTTCCTTCCGCAAACGGCGAAACGCTTTGACTCGGTGAGTTTCGCGGCATTCCGACTTCGATGCCCCGGTTGCCGAAATTCAGTTGCCTTTGAATTTCGGGTGATCCCTCTTGAGCATGTATGCTTCTGCTACTTGTTCTACATCACACTTCTTCCGCAAACGGCGAAACGCTTTGACTCGGTGAGTTTCGCGGCATTCCGACTTCGATGCCCCGGTTGCCGAAATTCAGTTGCCTTTGAATTTCGGGTGATCCCTCTTGAGCATGTATGCTTCTGCTACTTGTTCTACATCACACTTCCTTCCGCAAACGGCGAAACGCTTTGACTCGGTGAGTTTCGCGGCATTCCGACTTCGATGCCCCGGTTGCCGAAATTCAGTTGCCTTTGAATTTCGGGTGATCCCTCTTGAGCATGTATGCTTCTGCTACTTGTTCTACATCACACTTCCTTCCGCAAACGGCGAAACGCTTTGACTCGGTGAGTTTCGCGGCATTCCGACTTCGATGCCCCGGTTGCCGAAATTCAGTTGCCTTTGAATTTCGGGTGATCCCTCTTGAGCATGTATGCTTCTGCTACTTGTTCTACATCACACTTCCTTCCGCAAACGGCGAAACGCTTTGACTCGGTGAGTTTCGCGGCATTCCGACTTCGATGCCCCGGTTGCCGAAATTCAGTTGCCTTTGAATTTCGGGTGATCCCTCTTGAGCATGTATGCTTCTGCTACTTGTTCTACATCACACTTCCTTCCGCAAACGGCGAAACGCTTTGACTCGGTGAGTTTCGCGGCATTCCGACTTCGATGCCCCGGTTGCCGAAATTCAGTTGCCTTTGAATTTCGGGTGATCCCTCTTGAGCATGTATGCTTCTGCTACTTGTTCTACATCACACTTCCTTCCGCAAACGGCGAAACGCTTTGACTCGGTGAGTTTCGCGGCATTCCGACTTCGATGCCCCGGTTGCCGAAATTCAGTTGCCTTTGAATTTCGGGTGATCCCTCTTGAGCATGTATGCTTCTGCTACTTGTTCTACATCACACTTCTTCCGCAAACGGCGAAACGCTTTGACTCGGTGAGTTTCGCGGCATTCCGACTTCGATGCCCCGGTTGCCGAAATTCAGTTGCCTTTGAATTTCGGGTGATCCCTCTTGAGCATGTATGCTTCTGCTACTTGTTCTACATCACACTTCCTTCCGCAAACGGCGAAACGCTTTGACTCGGTGAGTTTCGCGGCATTCCGACTTCGATGCCCCGGTTGCCGAAATTCAGTTGCCTTTGAATTTCGGGTGATCCCTCTTGAGCATGTATGCTTCTGCTACTTGTTCTACATCACACTTCCTTCCGCAAACGGCGAAACGCTTTGACTCGGTGAGTTTCGCGGCATTCCGACTTCGATGCCCCGGTTGCCGAAATTCAGTTGCCTTTGAATTTCGGGTGATCCCTCTTGAGCATGTATGCTTCTGCTACTTGTTCTACATCACACTTCCTTCCGCAAACGGCGAAACGCTTTGACTCGGTGAGTTTCACGGCATTCCGACTTCGATGCCCCGGTTGCCGAAATTCAGTTGCCTTTGAATTTCGGGTGATCCCTCTTGAGCATGTATGCTTCTGCTACTTGTTCTACATCACACTTCCTTCCGCAAACGGCGAAACGCTTTGACTCGGTGAGTTTCGCGGCATTCCGACTTCGATGCCCCGGTTGCCGAAATTCAGTTGCCTTTGAATTTCGGGTGATCCCTCTTGAGCATGTATGCTTCTGCTACTTGTTCTACATCACACTTCTTCCGCAAACGAAACGCTTTGACTCGGTGAGTTTCGCGGCATTCCGACTTCGATGCCCCGGTTGCCGAAATTCAGTTGCCTTTGAATTTCGGGTGATCCCTCTTGAGCATGTATGCTTCTGCTACTTGTTCTACATCACACTTCCTTCCGCAAACGGCAAAACGCTTTGACTCGGTGAGTTTCGCGGCATTCCGACTTCGATGCCCCGGTTGCCGAAATTCAGTTGCCTTTGAATTTCGGGTGATCCCTCTTGAGCATGTATGCTTCTGCTACTTGTTCTACATCACACTTCTTCCGCAAACGGCGAAACGCTTTGACTCGGTGAGTTTCGCGGCATTCCGACTTCGATGCCCCGGTTGCCGAAATTCAGTTGCCTTTGAATTTCGGGTGATCCCTCTTGAGCATGTATGCTTCTGCTACTTGTTCTACATCAGACTTCTTCCGCAAACGGCGAAACGCTTTGACTCGGTGAGTTTCGCGGCATTCCGACTTCGATGCCCCGGTTGCCGAAATTCAGTTGCCTTTGAATTTCGGGTGATCCCTCTTGAGCATGTATGCTTCTGCTACTTGTTCTACATCAGACTTCCTTCCGCAAACGGCGAAACGCTTTGACTCGGTGAGTTTCGCGGCATTCCGACTTCGATGCCCCGGTTGCCGAAATTCAGTTGCCTTTGAATTTCGGGTGATCCCTCTTGAGCATGTATGCTTCTGCTACTTGTTCTACATCACACTTCTTCCGCAAACGGCGAAACGCTTTGACTCGGTGAGTTTCGCGGCATTCCGACTTCGATGCCCCGGTTGCCGAAATTCAGTTGCCTTTGAATTTCGGGTGATCCCTCTTGAGCATGTATGCTTCTGCTACTTGTTCTACATCACACTTCCTTCCGCAAACGGCGAAACGCTTTGACTCGGTGAGTTTCGCGGCATTCCGACTTCGATGCCCCGGTTGCCGAAATTCAGTTGCCTTTGAATTTCGGGTGATCCCTCTTGAGCATGTATGCTTCTGCTACTTGTTCTACATCACACTTCCTTCCGCAAACGGCGAAACGCTTTGACTCGGTGAGTTTCGCGGCATTCCGACTTCGATGCCCCGGTTGCCGAAATTCAGTTGCCTTTGAATTTCGGGTGATCCCTCTTGAGCATGTATGCTTCTGCTACTTGTTCTACATCACACTTCTTCCGCAAACGGCGAAACGCTTTGACTCGGTGAGTTTCGCGGCATTCCGACTTCGATGCCCCGGTTGCCGAAATTCAGTTGCCTTTGAATTTCGGGTGATCCCTCTTGAGCATGTATGCTTCTGCTACTTGTTCTACATCACACTTCTTCCGCAAACGGCGAAACGCTTTGACTCGGTGAGTTTCGCGGCATTCCGACTTCGATGCCCCGGTTGCCGAAATTCAGTTGCCTTTGAATTTCGGGTGATCCCTCTTGAGCATGTATGCTTCTGCTACTTGTTCTACATCACACTTCTTCCGCAAACGGCGAAACGCTTTGACTCGGTGAGTTTCGCGGCATTCCGACTTCGATGCCCCGGTTGCCGAAATTCAGTTGCCTTTGAATTTCGGGTGATCCCTCTTGAGCATGTATGCTTCTGCTACTTGTTCTACATCACACTTCCTTCCGCAAACGGCGAAACGCTTTGACTCGGTGAGTTTCGCGGCATTCCGACTTCGATGCCCCGGTTGCCGAAATTCAGTTGCCTTTGAATTTCGGGTGATCCCTCTTGAGCATGTATGCTTCTGCTACTTGTTCTACATCACACTTCCTTCCGCAAACGGCGAAACGCTTTGACTCGGTGAGTTTCGCGGCATTCCGACTTCGATGCCCCGGTTGCCGAAATTCAGTTGCCTTTGAATTTCGGGTGATCCCTCTTGAGCATGTATGCTTCTGCTACTTGTTCTACATCACACTTCTTCCGCAAACGGCGAAACGCTTTGACTCGGTGAGTTTCGCGGCATTCCGACTTCGATGCCCCGGTTGCCGAAATTCAGTTGCCTTTGAATTTCGGGTGATCCCTCTTGAGCATGTATGCTTCTGCTACTTGTTCTACATCACACTTCTTCCGCAAACGGCGAAACGCTTTGACTCGGTGAGTTTCGCGGCATTCCGACTTCGATGCCCCGGTTGCCGAAATTCAGTTGCCTTTGAATTTCGGGTGATCCCTCTTGAGCATGTATGCTTCTGCTACTTGTTCTACATCACACTTCCTTCCGCAAACGGCGAAACGCTTTGACTCGGTGAGTTTCGCGGCATTCCGACTTCGATGCCCCGGTTGCCGAAATTCAGTTGCCTTTGAATTTCGGGTGATCCCTCTTGAGCATGTATGCTTCTGCTACTTGTTCTACATCACACTTCTTCCGCAAACGGCAAACGCTTTGACTCGGTGAGTTTCGCGGCATTCCGACTTCGATGCCCCGGTTGCCGAAATTCAGTTGCCTTTGAATTTCGGGTGATCCCTCTTGAGCATGTATGCTTCTGCTACTTGTTCTACATCACACTTCTTCCGCAAACGGCGAAACGCTTTGACTCGGTGAGTTTCGCGGCATTCCGACTTCGATGCCCCGGTTGCCGAAATTCAGTTGCCTTTGAATTTCGGGTGATCCCTCTTGAGCATGTATGCTTCTGCTACTTGTTGACTTCGATGCCCCGGTTGCCGAAATTCAGTTGCCTTTGAATTTCGGGTGATCCCTCTTGAGCATGTATGCTTCTGCTACTTGTTCTACATCAGACTTCTTCCGCAAAGCGAAACGCTTTGACTCGGTGAGTTTCGCGGCATTCCGACTTCGATGCCCCGGTTGCCGAAATTCAGTTGCCTTTGAATTTCGGGTGATCCCTCTTGAGCATGTATGCTTCTGCTACTTGTTCTACATCACACTTCTTCCGCAAACGGCAAACGCTTTGACTCGGTGAGTTTCGCGGCATTCCGACTTCGATGCCCCGGTTGCCGAAATTCAGTTGCCTTTGAATTTCGGGTGATCCCTCTTGAGCATGTATGCTTCTGCTACTTGTTCTACATCACACTTCTTCCGCAAACGAAACGCTTTGACTCGGTGAGTTTCGCGGCATTCCGACTTCGATGCCCCGGTTGCCGAAATTCAGTTGCCTTTGAATTTCGGGTGATCCCTCTTGAGCATGTATGCTTCTGCTACTTGTTCTACATCACACTTCCTTCCGCAAACGGCGAAACGCTTTGACTCGGTGAGTTTCGCGGCATTCCGACTTCGATGCCCCGGTTGCCGAAATTCAGTTGCCTTTGAATTTCGGGTGATCCCTCTTGAGCATGTATGCTTCTGCTACTTGTTCTACATCACACTTCTTCCGCAAACGGCGAAACGCTTTGACTCGGTGAGTTTCGCGGCATTCCGACTTCGATGCCCCGGTTGCCGAAATTCAGTTGCCTTTGAATTTCGGGTGATCCCTCTTGAGCATGTATGCTTCTGCTACTTGTTCTACATCACACTTCTTCCGCAAACGGCGAAACGCTTTGACTCGGTGAGTTTCGCGGCATTCCGACTTCGATGCCCCGGTTGCCGAAATTCAGTTGCCTTTGAATTTCGGGTGATCCCTCTTGAGCATGTATGCTTCTGCTACTTGTTCTACATCACACTTCCTTCCGCAAACGGCGAAACGCTTTGACTCGGTGAGTTTCGCGGCATTCCGACTTCGATGCCCCGGTTGCCGAAATTCAGTTGCCTTTGAATTTCGGGTGATCCCTCTTGAGCATGTATGCTTCTGCTACTTGTTCTACATCACACTTCCTTCCGCAAACGAAACGCTTTGACTCGGTGAGTTTCGCGGCATTCCGACTTCGATGCCCCGGTTGCCGAAATTCAGTTGCCTTTGAATTTCGGGTGATCCCTCTTGAGCATGTATGCTTCTGCTACTTGTTCTACATCACACTTCCTTCCGCAAACGGCGAAACGCTTTGACTCGGTGAGTTTCGCGGCATTCCGACTTCGATGCCCCGGTTGCCGAAATTCAGTTGCCTTTGAATTTCGGGTGATCCCTCTTGAGCATGTATGCTTCTGCTACTTGTTCTACATCACACTTCCTTCCGCAAACGGCGAAACGCTTTGACTCGGTGAGTTTCGCGGCATTCCGACTTCGATGCCCCGGTTGCCGAAATTCAGTTGCCTTTGAATTTCGGGTGATCCCTCTTGAGCATGTATGCTTCTGCTACTTGTTCTACATCACACTTCTTCCGCAAACGGCGAAACGCTTTGACTCGGTGAGTTTCGCGGCATTCCGACTTCGATGCCCCGGTTGCCGAAATTCAGTTGCCTTTGAATTTCGGGTGATCCCTCTTGAGCATGTATGCTTCTGCTACTTGTTCTACATCACACTTCCTTCCGCAAACGGCGAAACGCTTTGACTCGGTGAGTTTCGCGGCATTCCGACTTCGATGCCCCGGTTGCCGAAATTCAGTTGCCTTTGAATTTCGGGTGATCCCTCTTGAGCATGTATGCTTCTGCTACTTGTTCTACATCACACTTCCTTCCGCAAACGGCGAAACGCTTTGACTCGGTGAGTTTCGCGGCATTCCGACTTCGATGCCCCGGTTGCCGAAATTCAGTTGCCTTTGAATTTCGGGTGATCCCTCTTGAGCATGTATGCTTCTGCTACTTGTTCTACATCACACTTCTTCCGCAAACAGCGAAACGCTTTGACTCGGTGAGTTTCGCGGCATTCCGACTTCGATGCCCCGGTTGCCGAAATTCAGTTGCCTTTGAATTTCGGGTGATCCCTCTTGAGCATGTATGCTTCTGCTACTTGTTCTACATCACACTTCCTTCCGCAAACAGCGAAACGCTTTGACTCGGTGAGTTTCGCGGCATTCCGACTTCGATGCCCCGGTTGCCGAAATTCAGTTGCCTTTGAATTTCGGGTGATCCCTCTTGAGCATGTATGCTTCTGCTACTTGTTCTACATCACACTTCCTTCCGCAAACGGCGAAAACGCTTTGACTCGGTGAGTTTCGCGGCATTCCGACTTCGATGCCCCGGTTGCCGAAATTCAGTTGCCTTTGAATTTCGGGTGATCCCTCTTGAGCATGTATGCTTCTGCTACTTGTTCTACATCACACTTCCTTCCGCAAAACGAAAACGCTTTGACTCGGTGAGTTTCGCGGCATTCCGACTTCGATGCCCCGGTTGCCGAAATTCAGTTGCCTTTGAATTTCGGGTGATCCCTCTTGAGCATGTATGCTTCTGCTACTTGTTCTACATCACACTTCCTTCCGCAAAGCGAAAACGCTTTGACTCGGTGAGTTTCGCGGCATTCCGACTTCGATGCCCCGGTTGCCGAAATTCAGTTGCCTTTGAATTTCGGGTGATCCCTCTTGAGCATGTATGCTTCTGCTACTTGTTCTACATCACACTTCCTTCCGCAAACGGCAAAACGCTTTGACTCGGTGAGTTTCGCGGCATTCCGACTTCGATGCCCCGGTTGCCGAAATTCAGTTGCCTTTGAATTTCGGGTGATCCCTCTTGAGCATGTATGCTTCTGCTACTTGTTCTACATCACACTTCTTCCGCAAAAAAACGCTTTGACTCGGTGAGTTTCACGGCATTCCGACTTCGATGCCCCGGTTGCCGAAATTCAGTTGCCTTTGAATTTCGGGTGATCCCTCTTGAGCATGTATGCTTCTGCTACTTGTTCTACATCACACTTCTTCCGCAAAACGGCGAAAACGCTTTGACTCGGTGAGTTTCACGGCATTCCGACTTCGATGCCCCGGTTGCCGAAATTCAGTTGCCTTTGAATTTCGGGTGATCCCTCTTGAGCATGTATGCTTCTGCTACTTGTTCTACATCACACTTCCTTCCGCAAAAGCGAAACGCTTTGACTCGGTGAGTTTCGCGGCATTCCGACTTCGATGCCCCGGTTGCCGAAATTCAGTTGCCTTTGAATTTCGGGTGATCCCTCTTGAGCATGTATGCTTCTGCTACTTGTTCTACATCACACTTCTTCCGCAAAACGAAAACGCTTTGACTCGGTGAGTTTTCGCGGCATTCCGACTTCGATGCCCCGGTTGCCGAAATTCAGTTGCCTTTGAATTTCGGGTGATCCCTCTTGAGCATGTATGCTTCTGCTACTTGTTCTACATCACACTTCCTTCCGCAAACGGCGAAACGCTTTGACTCGGTGAGTTTCGCGGCATTCCGACTTCGATGCCCCGGTTGCCGAAATTCAGTTGCCTTTGAATTTCGGGTGATCCCTCTTGAGCATGTATGCTTCTGCTACTTGTTCTACATCACACTTCCTTCCGCAAACGAAACGCTTTGACTCGGTGAGTTTCGCGGCATTCCGACTTCGATGCCCCGGTTGCCGAAATTCAGTTGCCTTTGAATTTCGGGTGATCCCTCTTGAGCATGTATGCTTCTGCTACTTGTTCTACATCACACTTCCTTCCGCAAACTACGAAACGCTTTGACTCGGTGAGTTTCGCGGCATTCCGACTTCGATGCCCCGGTTGCCGAAATTCAGTTGCCTTTGAATTTCGGGTGATCCCTCTTGAGCATGTATGCTTCTGCTACTTGTTCTACATCACACTTCCTTCCGCAAACGGCGAAACGCTTTGACTCGGTGAGTTTCGCGGCATTCCGACTTCGATGCCCCGGTTGCCGAAATTCAGTTGCCTTTGAATTTCGGGTGATCCCTCTTGAGCATGTATGCTTCTGCTACTTGTTCTACATCACACTTCTTCCGCAAACGGCAAACGCTTTGACTCGGTGAGTTTCACGGCATTCCGACTTCGATGCCCCGGTTGCCGAAATTCAGTTGCCTTTGAATTTCGGGTGATCCCTCTTGAGCATGTATGCTTCTGCTACTTGTTCTACATCAAACTTCTTCAGCTAATGGCCAAACGCTTTGACTCGGTGAGTTTCCCGGCATTCCGACTTCCATGCCCCGGTTGCCGAAATTCAGTTGCCTTCGAATTTCGGGTGATCCCTCTTGAGCATGTATGCTTCTGCTACTTGTTCTACATCAGACTTCTTCCGCAAACGGCAAAACGCTTTGACTCGGTGAGTTTCGCGGCATTCCGACTTCGATGCCCCGGTTGCCGAAATTCAGTTGCCTTTGAATTTCGGGTGATACCTCTTGAGCATTTATGCTTTTGCTTCTTGTTCTACATCACACTTCTTCCGCAAAAGGCGAAACGCTTTGACTCGATGAGTTTCACGGCATTCCGACTTCGATGCCCCGTTGCCGAAATTCAGTTGCCTTTGAATTTCGGGTGATCCCTCTTGAGCATGTATGCTTCTGCTACTTGTTCTACATCACACTTCCTTTCGCAAACTACGAACAACTTTGACTCGGTGAGTTTCGCGGCATTCCGACTTCGATGCCCGGTTGCCGAAATTCAGTTGCCTTTGAATTTCGGGTGATCCCTCTTGAGCATGTATGCTTCTGCTACTTGTTCTACATCACACTTCCTTCCGCAAACAGCAAAACGCTTTGACTCGGTGAGTTTCGCGGTCATTCCGACTTCGATGCCCCGGTTTGCCGAAATTCAGTTGCCTTTGAATTTCGGGTGATCCGTCTTGAGCATGTATGCTTCTGCTACTTGTTCTACATCACATTTCTTCCGCAAACGGCGAAACGCTTTGACTCGGTGAGTTTCGCGGCATTCCGACTTCGATGGCCCGGTTGCCGAAATTCAGTTGCCTTTGAATTTCGGGTTATCCCTCTTGGGCATGTATGCTTCTGCTACTTGTTCTACATCACACTTCCTTCCGCAAACGGCGAAACGCTTTGACTCGGTGAGTTTCGCGCATTCCGACTTCGATGCCCCGGTTGCCGAAATTCAGTTGCCTTTGAATTTCGGGTGATCCCTCTTGAGCATGTATGCTTCTGCTACTTGTTCTACATCACACTTCCTTCCGCAAACGGCGAAATGCTTTGACCCGGTGAGTTTCCCGGCATTCCGAATTCGATGCCCCGGTTGCCGAAATTCAGTTGCCTTTGAATTTCGGGTGATCCGTCTTGAGCATGTATGCTTCTGCTACTTGTTCTACATCACACTTCCTTCCGCAAGCGGCGAAACGCTTTGACTCAGTGAGTTTCGCGGCGTTCAAACTTCGCTGCCCCGGTTGCCGAAATTCAGTTGCCTTTGAATTTCGGGTGATCCCTCTTGAGCATGTATGCTTCTGCTACTTGTTCTACATCACACTTCCTTCCGCAAACATCGAAACGGTTTGACTCGGTGAGTTTCGCGGCGTTCCGACTTCGCTGCCCCGGTTGCCGAAATTCAGTTGCCTTTGAATTTCGGGTGATCCGTCTTGAGCATGTATGCTTCTGCTACTTGTTCTACATCACACTTCCTTCCGCAAACATCGAAACGCTTTGACTCGGTGAGTTTCGCGGCATTCCGACTTCGATGGCCCGGTTGCCGAAATTCAGTTGCCTTTGAATTTCGGTTATCCCTCTTGGGCATGTATGCTTCTGCTACTTGTTCTACATCACACTTCCTTCGCAAACGGCGAAACGCTTTGACTCGGTGAGTTTCGCGGCATTCCGACTCGATGCCCCGGTTGCCGAAATTCAGTTGCCTTTGAATTTCGGGTGATCCGTCTTGAGCATGTATGCTTCTGCTACTTGTTCTACATCACACTTCCTTCCGCAAACGGCGAAATGCTTTGACCGGTGAGTTTCCCGGCATTCCGAATTCGGTGCCCCGGTTGCCGAAATTCAGTTGCCTTTGAATTTCGGGTGATCCCTCTTGAGCATGTATGCTTCTGCTACTTGTTCTACATCAGACTTCTTCCGCTAATGGCCAAACGCTTTGACTCGGTGAGTTTCCCGGCATTCCGACTTTGATGCCCCGGTTGCCGAAATTCAGTTGCCTTTGAATTTCGGGTGATCCCTCTTGAGCATGTATGCTTCTGCTACTTGTTCTACATCACACTTCCTTCCGCAAACGGCGAAATGCTTTGACCCGGTGAGTTTCCAGGCATTCCGAATTCGGTGCCCCGGTTGCCGAAATTCAGTTGCCTTTGAATTTCGGGTGATCCGTCTTGAGCATGTATGCTTCTGCTACTTGTTCTACATCACACTTCCTTCCGCAAGCGGCGAAACGCTTTGACTCGGTGAGTTTCGCGGCGTTCAAACTTCGCTGCCCCGGTTGCCGAAATTCAGTTGCCTTTGAATTTCGGGTGATCCGTCTTGAGCATGTATGCTTCTGCTACTTGTTCTACATCACACTTCCTTCCGCAACCATCGAAACGCTTTGACTCGGTGAGTTTCGCGGCGTTCCGACTTCGCTGCCCCGGTTGCCAAAATTGTTATTAGGATGGCAGAGTATGGAATCAATTTTATTGACTCTAGAGACGCATCTTAGTAAGTTTCATTACCAAGGTCTATCATAATACTTCTTGAAATATTCAGGTTTACAAACTCTCACATTGTTATCACTTGATTCTGCTTTTATACTCATTTAACAAGTATTATTAAACCTTCATTTTCACACACACACTTTAACATATGATTGTGGGTTGCACATTGGATTATTACATTAATTATGTTCTTTTGTTGAAGGTAACAACTAAGGGAAAAGGATAGTATATAATTTGCAAAAAAAAAAGAAAAAAAAAAAAAAAAAAAAAAAAAAAAAAAAAAAAGAAAAAAAAAAAGAAAAAGATAGTATTGATGATAATAAAACGTGGATAAGTTTGGTTTCGTAGCCTCCCTAACCTAAGCAATTAAGCCCGAAGGGGTGTTTTAACACCTAATACCCTAAAGTCAACTGACTTGGGAGCTATTGGCCCAAAGCTTGTTACATGGGTTAAGGAGAAAAGCTTAAGGGAATCAAACATTGCACTATCTACGTATCAGTATCTGCAACCCGAGTTGTTAAGCTCGTAGGGGTGTCTCAACACCTAATGCCCTAAGATCAACTGGTCTGGGAGTCATTAGCCTAAAACTCGTTACACGGGTTAAAGATACATTGTGTTTTAAGTTGTATGTGTATATAAATAAAAAAAAAAAAAAAGAGAAAAAAAAAAAAAAAAAGAAGAAGAAGAAAAAAATAATAATCCCAACCCAAGGAAGTTCACCTTAAACATTTGAACATAATATTGTTTTCTTCCAACAAAAGCCCCATCATCTATGTTTTCATTGAGCACACAAAAAGAAGGTTTATTAATATCTTGTTTACGAAGTATGAAGCAGGAATATAAATTTAATGAGAGTTTTGTTTATCTAGATATATTAATGGAAGTTGAATGATGAATGCCTTTGCCTTGTGGAACTTGCAAATTGTTTCTTTATTTTAACGCTTTAGATTACTAGGGACTAGTAATAAGCTGGTTGGGGGTGTGATTAGTACTTAAAAGTGCATGTTTATCAAGGTTTTATATCATCATTTTGCACTTGAAGTATCAATAACTCCTTAACTAAAGTATGTTTTATAATAACAAGTTTGATATTATAAGATACCTTAATTTATGGTAAATGCTCATTTTAAATGCAGGACTATCACATAAATAAAAGGATTGATTGATGAGTTTAAGCATTGAAAGTTAAAGGACAAAGAGATGGCCAAACTTAGAAAAGAGATGTCGGTGCAGTCCAAACCGGAACAGTGCTCGGTAATTGGATCATATCTGGAGCTCTAGATCTCGGATTTAGGTCCATTTTATATGGATGGAAAGGTAAAACATAGGCCTACAACTTTCATTTGGACACCAAGATCTAAGAAGGCCGTTTTCAAGTCCAAAATATAGGAACAACGAAGAAGTCCGAAGCTGTCCTGCAGCCCAGACACTATTTAGTGTTCAGCCCATATCTTGAGTTTTAGAAGTCCAAATGACCTCATATTTTTTTTTGTTGGAAAGCTGAGACAATTTCCTAGAACATTCCTGAGGATTCTGGGCAAATTATGATGTTAGCAATGACGTCTTGTTCAGACAAGAAGATAAGGATTGTTATCAAGTCAAGATATGGCCACCCACTCATCAATTAGTCAACAAATCAATAGTTCCAAATTTTGGCCTATAAAAGGAGGCACTTACCATGTATTGAGGCATCTTGGTGTTCAGATCAAGATCATGCTCTTGCTTTCTCTCTTTGTATTGCTTATGTCTTGCTTTCATTAATATCAAGTTTATGCACTTCATTTCCTTTCCTTTGTCTAGTTAACTTCTTTCTCATTTATGTTCTTGTCTTGCTCATTTTATGTTTCTTTCTTTTATTATGTCTAGCTAAGTTAATTATGTCAAGGTGAAAAGGGTACACTAATGGTGTAAGAACAAGTATAATATAAACTTAACATGGACCTTAACGTTGGATACTAACATGTTTTATATTTGTTATCTTGTTCACTTTAATACTTTGCTTGTTAAATGGTTAATCTAGATTTTATGTTGTGTAACACTTGGTACAACAAATACTTGGCACTTTCATAGCCCATACTGTATGGTTTAACCGACACCTGAGCTATGAAAGGAACTTGATTTGTTGTTAACATAAGTTATAATCATGAATGCCTGCCAACATTTACAAGTATTAGCTTTATTCGAATAAGATAATTAATGTAATCATGTTAACAATTTATAATCTGATTGGAACCTCCTTTATGTGTGGTTTCCAATTGAGTAATAAGAGTTTATATTATACTTGTTTGAAGTACCATTAGTGGATCCTCTAACCTTGACATTTGTTTTTATCATTGTTTAATCCTTACGTTAATCTTTTATCTCAAAGTTCTCATTAATTTCTTCATCTTCTGTTATTATTATTATTATCATTGTTATTATTATTATTATTTACATTCTGTTTATATTATATAATATATATCTTTGATCTTTTCATAAAGTCAGTATATAGGCTGGAAACCTGTGACCCGATCTTTAGATCATTCTCAGGTATAACAACGCCACGTACTGAGTATTATTATTGTTGTTGTTGTTGTTGTTGTTGTTGTCTTGTTATTTATAATTTATACAATTAACCTCTCTGTGGTTCGACCCGGTCTTGCTGGGTTATTTATTACTTTCGACACTCCTGCACTTGGAAGAGACATCAAGCTTTTGGTCGTGTCAAGTTTTTGCGCCGTTGCCGGGGAGGTAAATTCTTGTATAAATTATAATATTTAATTTATTTTCTCTTTTCACTTTTCATTTTATCTATTTTGTTTCCTTTGTTTTGTTTTTGTTTCTTTTTCTTCTATTTTCTTTTCTTGCTTTTATTCTCTTCTTACACGTGCATGAGAGTTTGGTCACGTACATTAAGTGGTCGACTTTGTAGGGTATCCTCATCATTTTCAGAAAATATGGCCGAAGAAGATAATCAATCACTTCATAATGAGAATAATGAGAATAACCGTATGAGAACACTTAGAGACCACATGAATCCCACAAGAACAAGTGCACCCTCATGCATAGTTTTCCCTCCTGATGCATCTCATTTTAATTTTAAGCCAGGCATTATTCAACTTTTACCATCTTTTCATGGCTTAGACTTAGAAAATCCATACTTGCATTTAAGGGAATTTGAGGAGGTCTGTAATACCTATAATGACTCAAATTGTAGGCATGAACACCATTCGATTAAAGCTTTTTCCTTTTTCATTAAAAGATAAAGCTAAAACATGGCTACAAAATTTGAGACCAGGATCCATTCGTGCTTGGGATGATATGCAACAACAATTTTTTAAAGAAGTTTTTTCCATCTCATAGAACAAACTCTTTCAAAAGACAAATCATCACTTTCACTCAAAGCCAGGAGAAACATTTTACCAATGTTGGGATAGGTATCGAGATTTGCTTAATACTTGCCACATCATGGTTTTGAAACATGGAGATTGGTTTCACATTTTATGAAGGTTTAACACCTAGAGATAGGCAAATGGTTGAATTGATGTGCAATGGAACCTTTGAAGATAAAGACCCTAATGAAGCAATGGAGTACCTAGACTTGCTAGCCGAAAATGCTCAAAATGGGACACCACGGGTACTTATGAGGCACCAGGTAAAACTCAACCTCATACATCTAGTGGGGGTATGCACAACCTTAGGGAAGATCATGACCTCCAAGCCAAGTTTGCATCTTTAGCTAGAAAAGTCGAGGCACTAGAATTAAAAAGAGTGGTCAATTAAAATCTGTTCAAGACATTGTGTGTCAAATCTGTGAAACAAATGAGCATGCAACCAATGATTGTCCAACTTTGCCTTCTTTCAAGGAATGCCTCCATGAACAAGCCCATGCTTTAAACAGTTTCCAAAGACCCAACCATAACCATACTCACAAAACATATAACCTGGTTGGAGAAATCACCCAAATTTTAGTTGGAAGAGTGATAGCAACATGCACAAACTTCACATCCACCGTTTCAAGCACACATAATTTCCAAAATTCTCATGGATATGCACCTCCTTATACTCCACCTCCTAAAGAAATTTTGAGGAAACATTGCATGCATTCATTGAAAAGCAGGAGACAATCAACACTCAACTTGCTCAAAGCATGACCGATTTTAAGATGCTCTTGCAAAATTAACATCTGCTCTCAGTTTCCAAGAAAAGGTAAGTTTCCTTCTCAACCACAGCAAAATCCAAAGGGGCAATACAATGCAAATGCAAGTAGTTCTGGAAGCCAACACATGGATCAAGTCAAATCAGTCATCACTCTTCGTAGTGGTAAGGTTATTGAAAAACCTATTCTTGAACCTTGTGAGAAAGATGACGAGTCTATCTCTGAGGGTAAGGAAGGGGTTGAACCTGAACATTGCAAAGAAAAGGCTGATTCCCTGCCAGCACTTCCATTTCCTCATGCCATGATCAAACAAAGGAAAGTTAGTCACAACTCTGAAATCTTTGAAATTTTCAAACAGGTAAGGATCAATATACCTTTGTTGGATGCTATTAAACAGGTTCCTTCCTATGCTAAATTTTTGAAAGATCTGTGCACTGTGAAGAGAAAACTGAATGTGAAAAAGAAAGCCTTTTTAGCCGAACAAGTAAGTGCCATTCTTCAGAACAATAATGCTTTGAAATATAAAGACCCTGGTTGTCCTACAATTTCTTGCTTTATTGGAGAACATAAAATTGAAAGAGCCTTACTTGATCTTGGAGCTAGTGTGAATTTACTTCCATATTCAGTCTTTCAAAGTCTCAATCTAGGTGAGTTAAAACCAACCTCTGTAACTCTTTTACTCGCCGATAGATCTGTAAAAGTGCCTAGAGGAATAATTGAAGATGTGTTGGTACAAGTTGATAAATTCATTTATCCTGTGGATTTTGTTGTCTTGGACACGCAACCTGTTGAAGCATGTAATTCAATTCCTGTCATTTTAGGACGTCCATTTCTTGCCACTTCTAATGCATTGATTAATTGTAGGAATGGACTGATGAAGCTATCATTTGGAAACATGACATTGGAGATGAATATTTTTCAACATTTACAAGCAACCTGGAGATGATAATGATTTACAGGAAGTGGATTTTATTGAAAAATTAGTTCATGATCAATTTCAAACCACTTCTAGTGAAACTGAGATTGATGAATCTGATGATTTGCAAATGGTCTACTTTCAGGAATCAAAGGCATGCAATTGGAAACCACAAATTGAAGAATTACCACCACGATCAATTGAGCCCATACCTTCAAGTGTTCAACCACCAAAACCTGAATTGAAGCCGTTACCATTTAATCTCAAATACTCATTTTTGGGAGAAAATGAAACTTTTCCGGTAATATCTCTTCCAAACTTAATGCGCATCAAGAAGGTAAGTTATTACAGACTCTGAAAATGCACAAAAATGCATTAGGATGGACCATAGCTGACATAAAAGGAATTAGCCCTTTGATTTGCACACACAGGATTTATTTGGAGGAAAATGCTAACCCTCTAGAGAATGCAACGAAGCTTAATCCTAATATGAAAGAAGTAGTGAAAAATGAAGTCATTAAGCTTCTAGATAATGGAATCATTTATCCTATTTCTGATAGCAAATGGGTAAGTCCCTACCAAGTTGTACCAAAAAGTCTGGAGTCACTGTGATAACAAATGAGAAAAATGAGTTAATTCCAACTAGGACTGTTACGGGTTGGCGCATGTGCATTGACTATAGGAAACTTAATTCAATGACTAGAAAAGATCATTTCCCTTTACCTTTCATGGACCAAATCTAGAAAGAGTTGCAGGTCATGAATTTTATTGTTTCCTAGATGGTTATTCAGGTTACCAATCCAAATTGAAAATTGCAATTGGAAGATCAAGAGAAGACTACTTTCACATGTCCATTTGGTACTTTTGCCATATCGAAGGATGCCTTTTGGATTATGTAATGCACAGCCACGTTTCAAAGAATGCATGCTTAGCATATTCAGTGATATGGTTGAACGTTTTCTTGAAATTTTTATGGATGATTTTTCTGTTTTTGGTGATTCATTTGATGATTGTTTGACTAACTTAGAAAATTTGAGCAGGTGTGAAGAGAAAAATCTTGTACTGAATTGGGAAAAATGTCACTTTATGGTAACAAACGGCATTGTACTTGGTCACATTGTTTCATCGAAAGGAATTGAGGTTGACAAATCTAAAATCGAGTTAATTGCCAACTTACCAACACCAAAATCTGTTAAAAGATGTTAGATTTTCTTAGGACATGCTGGTTTTTACAGAAGGTTCATCAAAGATTTTAGTGTAATATCTAAGCCTTGAGTAACCTTCTAACAAAGGATAATATTTTTGAATGGACTGAACATTGTGAGGAGCCTTTGTTAAACTTAAAAACTTGCTTACTTCTGCTCCTGTCATTCAACCTCCTGATTGGGTCATTACCTTTTGAAATAATGTGTGACGCTAGTGATTATGCCGTGGGTGCTGTCTTGGGAAAAGGAAAGATAAGAAACCTTATGTGATTTACTATGCAAGTAAAACTTTAAATAGTGCTCAAATGAATTTACACTCCACTGAAAAAGAATTACTTGCAGTAGTATTTGCATGTGACAAGTTCAGATCTTATCTTGTTGGCTCACCTGTTGTTGTTTTTAGTGATCATGCAGCATTGAATATCTTCTCTCTAAGAAAGATTTAAGGCTAGATTGGTGCGGTGGATTTTGTTACTTCAAGAATTTGATATCACAATCAAAGACAAGAAAGGCACCGAAATGTTGTCGCGGATCATTTGTCAAGATTTGACCAACCGATTCGAGATCTTGACATTACACCATCGATGACTACTTTCCTGATGAATTCTTTATTTTCTGTCTCTACGATGCCTTGGTTTGCTAATATTGTTAATTTTCTGTTTCAGGACAATTGCCAGCTCATTGGAGTACCCAAGACAAAAGAAAGTTCTTGAACGAAGTAAAAAACTTTTATTGGGATGACCCTTATTTATTCAAAATATTGTCCTGTGATCAAATATTTCGAAGATGCATTCCTGACAATGAGGTAAGTTAGTGTCATTAAATTTTGTCATTCTGAGGCATGTGGGGGTCATTTCTCATCAAAAGACAACTGCAAAAATCTTACAAAGTGGATTCTATTGGCCCACCATGTTCAAAGACTCACATGCATTCTGTAAGATTTGTGAAAATTGTCAAAAGTTGGGATCTATTTCGAAACGTCACATGATGCTTTAAATCTATTCTTGTCATTGAGATCTTTGATTGTTGGGGTATAGATTTTCATGGGTCCATTTCCTCCATCATTTGGTTTCTTGTATATATTGGTCGCAGTAGATTATGTTTCAAAATGGATAGAGGCAATTCCAAGTCGAACCAATGATCACAAAATAGTGATAAAGTTTTTGAAAGAAAACATTTTAAGTCGATTTGGATCCTCGAGCCATGATAAGTGACGGTGGAACACACTTTTTGCAACAAGCCATTTAAGTCTTTATGAAGAAATATGGAATCACACATAAAGTTGCCACCCCTTATCACCCTCAGACAAGTGGACAAGTAGAGGCTTGCTAATAGGGAGATCAAACAGATCTTGGAGAAAACAGTGAACCCTAATAGGAAAGACTGGTCTTTAAGACTTAATGATGCCACTTTGGGCTTATCGAACTGCTTATAAAACATCAATTAGGTATGTCACCTTATAGACTAGTCTATGGAAAAACCTTGTCACTTGCCTGTGGAAATTGAACATAAAGCTTATGGGCTATTAAAGCTTTCAATTCAAGCCTTGATGATGCTAGTCAACTGCGAAAATTGCAAATAAATGAGCTTGAGGAAATTAGAAATGATGCATATGACAATTCAAGAATTCATAAAGCAAGAATCAAAGAGTTCATGACAAGAAAATACTGAGAAAAACATTCAATGTTGGTCAAAAAAGTCTTGCTTTATAATTCTCGACTCCATTTATTTCCTGGAAAACTAAGATCAAGATGGAGCGGTCCTTTTATTGTGAAACATGTGTATCCATATGGGGCCTGTGATATCGAGAATCCAAAGAATGGCAATGTTTTAAAAGGTAAATGGGCATCGGTTGAAAGTTTATTTTGACAATTTTTTTCAGTTGAAAATGACTCTACTGAATTGAGTGATCCTGTATATATAAGAATTGATTCTTTTTTCTCACAATTGTTTTGTGTTTGTTTTGGTGTATCTTTTTGTTTTTGCTAGTTTCTCTCACCCCGGTCAAATGCGGATACGGTAACTCCGGACTCTTAAGTCGGTTCTTTCAGTTTCCATGATAACTGATATCTGTGTATATAATTGTGCAATTCTCTGCTCTTTTTTCTTTCTTTGAATCTCCCATCCAATTCTCATTTAAAAATGGACAGCACTCTTGAAAAGTTTGAAAAGGTATTTTCCCCGCTCTGCTCAAAATGCGATTACAAAAATTTACCGTGCTAGGTGTGAAAGATTACGGTTGTTAATGAATCATGGAATTCCTGAGATATTCGCTGGCTAATTGAAGCAAAGGTACCGATTTATCAGGTGAGTCCTCCAATTCTTTCATTTCACACATGCCTGGAACAGGTAAAAGCACTTTTGCAAAGAAACGTCGTGCAAAACGACTGAAAGTCTGTCACAGATGTGCCAGGATGGACTTGTAATGCGACATGTCGTTCTTTAGGAATGGTATCTGTAAACCGTGAAGATAAATACAATTCATTAAGGATGGCCTGAGTAAGGGGTCTTTTAGATAATCTTTTGTTGACCCTTGAGAGCATCCTAGTGGAGATGTGCATCGTGTAATTCATGATTTATGGCCACAATTCCATAAGAGAACATGATCGACTTAGTTCTTGGGAATCTGACTAAAAAAGACCTCTGTTTGCCAGTTTTTAAGAAAAACTGGATGGGAAGCCTATCCCCGACCCATAGAGGGCGTTTAAGCCGTTCTTGGGACGTAAAACAAGGGAAGATGTGAGCCAATCACAACTACCTGTACATACATGCTTTGTTAAAATAAAGTAAAAAGCTTTAGATTAGATTTGAGCCTTCATCTGTGAAACTTGTGTCTTTTGGTTTTATTAATAGCATATTATTTTGTTTTGTTACTTCTTATGTTTGTTTAAGTGTGTTTCAGGTTTGTCATTTGTTCGCTGTTTCAGGTGATGTCTTCTATACTCTATCTTTCTACTTCGAACATTGAGGACAATGTCTCGTTTTGGTTGGGGGGAGAGGGTAGTAGTTTAAAAAAAAAAAAAGTTTAAAAAAAAAAAATAAAAAAAAAAAATACTAACTTGCTAACTGTTTTTGCTATTATTAAAACCATTTTGACAAAATTGTTATTAGGATGGCAGAGTATGGAATCAATTTTATTGACTCTAGAGACGCATCTTAGTAAGTTTCATTACCAAGGTCTATCATAATACTTCTTGAAATATTCAGGTTTACAAACTCTCACATTGTTATCACTTGATTCTGCTTTTATACTCATTTAACAAGTATTATTAAACCTTCATTTTCACACACACACTTTAACATATGATTGTGGGTTGCACATTGGATTATTACATTAATTATGTTCTTTTTGTTGAAGGTAACAACTAAGGGAAAAGGATAGTATATAATTTGCAAAAAAAAAAAGAAAAAAAAAAAAAAAAAAAAAAAAAGAAGAAAAAGATAGTATTGATGAATAATAAACGTGGATAGTTTGGTTTCGTAGCCTCCCTAACCTAAGCAATTAAGCCCGAAGGGGTGTTTTAACACCTAATACCCTAAAGTCAACTGACTTGGGAGCTATTGGCCCAAAGCTTGTTACATGGGTTAAGGAGAAAAGCTTAAGGGAATCAAACATTGCACTATCTACGTATCAGTATCTGCAACCGCGAGTTGTTAGCTCGTAGGGGGTGTCTCAACACCTAATGCCCTAAAGATCAACTGGTCTGGGAGTCATTAGCCTAAAACTCGTTACACGGGTTTAAAGATACATTGTGTTTTAAGTTGTATGTGTATATAAATAAAAAAAAAAAAAAGAGAAAAAAAAAAAAAAAAGAAGAAGAAGAAAAAAATAATAATCCCAACCCAAGGAAGTTCACCTTAAACATTTGAACATAATATTGTTTTCTTCCAACAAAAGCCCATCATCTATGTTTTCATTGAGCACACAAAAGAAGGTTTATTAATATCTTGTTTACGAAGTATGAAGCAGGAATATAAATTTAATGAGAGTTTGTTTATCTAGATATATTAATGGAAGTTGAATGATGAATGCCTTGCCTTGTGGAACTTGCAAATTGTTTCTTTATTTTAACGCTTTAGATTACTAGGGACTAGTAATAAGCTGGTTGGGGGGTGTGATTAGTACTTAAAAGTGCATGTTTATCAAGGTTTATATCATCATTTTGCACTTGAAGTATCAATAACTCCTTAACTAAAGTATGTTTTATAATAACAAGTTTGATATTATAAGATACCTTAATTTATGGTAAATGCTCATTTTAAATGCAGGACTAATCAACATAAATAAAAAGGATTGATTGATGAGTTTAAGCATTGAAAGTTAAAGGACAAAGAGAATGGCCAACTTAAAAAGAGATGTCGGTGCAGTCCAAACGGAACAGTGCTCGGTAATTGATCATATCTGGAGCTCTAGATCTCGGATTTAGGTCCATTTTATATGGATGGAAAGGTAAAACATAGGCCTACAACTTTCATTTGGACACCAAGATCTAAGAAGGCCGTTTTCAAGTCCAAAATAATAGGAACAACGAAGAAGTCCGAAGCTGTCCTGCAGCCCAGACACTATTTAGTGTTCAGCCATATCTTGAGTTTTAGAAGTCCAAATGACCTCATATTTTTTTTTGTTAGGAAAGCTGAGACAATTTCCTAGAACATTCCTGAGGATTCTTGGGCAAATTATGATGTTAGCAATGACGTCTTGTTCAGACAAGAAGATAAGGATTGTTATCAAGTCAAGATATGGCCACCCACTCATCAATTAGTCAACAAATCAATAGTTCCAAATTTTGGCCTATAAAAGGAGGCACTTACCATGTATTGAGGCATCTGGTGTTCAGATCAAGATCATGCTCTTGCTTTCTCTCTTTGTATTGCTTATGTCTTGCTTTCATTAATATCAAGTTTATGCACTTCATTTCCTTTCCTTTGTCTAGTTAACTTCTTCTCATTTATGTTCTTGTCTTGCTCCATTTATGTTTCTTTCTTTTATTATGTTAGCTAAGTTAATTATGTCAAGGTGAAAAGGGTACACTAATGGTGTAAAGAACAAGTATATAATAAACTTAACATGGACCTTAACGTTGGATATACTAACATGTTTTATATTTGTTATCTTGTTCACTTTAATACTTGCTTGTTAAATGGTTAATCTAGATTTATGTTGTGTAACACTTGGTACAACAAATACTTGGCACTTTCATAGCCATACTGTATGGTTTAACCGACACCTGAGCTATGAAAGGAACTTGATTTGTTGTTAACATAAGTTATATCATGAATGCCTGCCAACATTTACAAGTATTAGCTTTATTCGAATAAGATAATTAATGTAATCATGTTAACAATTTATAATCTGATTGGAACCTCCTTTATGTGTGGTTTTCCAATTGAGTAATAAGAGTTTATATTATACTTGTTCGAAGTACCATTAGTGGATCCTCTAACCTTGACATTTGTTTTTATCATTGTTTAATCCTTACGTTAATCTTTTATCTCAAAGTTTCTCATTAATTTCTTCATCTTCTGTTATTATTATATTATCATTGTTATTATTATTATTATTTACATTCTGTTTATATTATATAATATATATCTTTGAATCTTTTCATAAAGTCAGTATATAGGCTGGAAACCTGTGACCCGATCTTTAGATCATTCTCAGGTATAACAACGCCACGTACTGAGTATTATTATTGTTGTTGTTGTTGTTGTTGTTGTTGTCTTGTTATTTATAATTTATACAATTAACCTCTCTGTGGTTCGACCCCGGTCTTGCTGGGTTATTTATTACTTCGACACTCCTGCACTTGGGAAGAGACATCAAGCTTTTGGTCGTGTCACCTTTGAATTTCGGGTGATACCTCTTGAGCATGTATGCTTCTGCTACTTGTTCTACATCACACTTCCTTCCGCAAACTATGAAACACTTTGACTCGGTGAGTTTCGCGGCATTCCGACTTCGATGCCCCGATTGCCGAAATTCAGTTGCCTTTGAATTTCGGGTGATACCTCTTGAGCATGTATGCTTCTGCTACTTGTTCTACATCACACTTCCTTCCGCAAACTATGAAACACTTTGACTCGGTGAGTTTTGCGGCATTCCGACTTCGATGCCCCGGTTGCCGAAATTCAGTTGCCTTTGAATTTCGGTTATCCCTCTTGGGCATGTATGCTTCTGCTACTTGTTCTACATCATACTTCCTTCCGTAAACGGCGAAACGCTTTGACTCGGTGAGTTTCGCGGCATTCCGAGTTCGATGCCCCGGTTGCCGAAATTCAGTTGCCTTTGAATTTCGGGTGATCCCTCTTGAGCATGTATGCTTCTGCTACTTGTTCTACATCACACTTCCTTCCGCAAACTATGAAACACTTTGACTCGGTGAGTTTCGCGGCATTCCGACTTCGATGCCCCGGTTGCCGAAAATTCAAGTTGCCTTTGAATTTCGGTTATCCCTCTTGGGCATGTATGCTTCTGCTACTTGTTCTACATCATACTTCCTTCCGTAAACGGCGAAACGCTTTGACTCGGTGAGTTTCGCGGCATTCCGACTTCGATGCCCCGGTTGCCGAAATTCAGTTGCCTTTGAATTTCGGGTGATCCCTCTTGAGCATGTATGCTTCTGCTACTTGTTCTACATCACACTTCCTTCCGCAAACGGCGAAATGCTTTGACCCGGTGAGTTTCACGGCATTCCGAATTCGATGCCCCGATTGCCGAAATTCAGTTGCCTTTGAATTTCGGGTGATCCGTCTTGAGCATGTATGCTTATGCTACTTGTTCTACATCACACTTCCTTCCGCAAACGGCGAAACGCTTTGACCCGGTGAGTTTCGCGGCGTTCACACTTCGCTACCCCGGTTCCGAAATTCAGTTGCCTTTGAATTTCAGGTGATCCCTCTTGAGCATGTATGCTTCTGCTACTTGTTCTACACCAAACTTTCCTTCCGCAAACAGCGAAAACGCTTTGACTCTGGTGAGTTTCGCGGCATTGCCGACTTCGATGCCCCGGTTGCAGAAATTCAGTTGCCTTTGAATTTCGGGTGATCCGTCTTGAGCATGTATGCTTCTGCTACTTGTTTTACATCACACTTCCTTCCGCAAAAAACATCGAAACGCTTTTGACTCGGTGAGTTTCGCTAGTCGTTGACTTCGCTGCCCGTTGCCGAAATTCAGTTGCCTTTGAAGTTCGGGTGATCTTGAGCATGTATGCTTCTGCTACTTGTTCTACATCAACTTCCTCCGAAACAGCGAACGCTTTGACTCGGTGAGTTTTCGCGGCATTCCGACTTCGATGCACCGTTGCCGAATTCATTTGCCTTTGAATTTCGGGTGATCCCTCTTGGCATGTATGCTTTGCTACTTGTTCTACATCAACTACTTCTTCCGCAACGGCGAAACGCTTTGACTCGGCTGAGTTTCACAGCATTCCGACTTCGATGCTCGGTTGCGAAATTCAGTTGCCTTTGAATTTCGGGTGAGTACCTCTGAGCCCATGTATGCTTCTGCTTGTACTTGTTCTACATCAGAACTTTCTTTACACGCTAACGGCCAAACGCTTTGACTAGCGGTGAGATATTGTCCCGGTCAGGGCATTCCGACTTTCGATGCTTGGGCATCAGAAGGATTGCCGAAATTCAGTTGCCTTTGAATTTTCAGGTGATCCCTTGAGCATATGCTTCTGCTACTTGTTCTACACCAAATTTCTCTCCGCAACAGCGAACTTTGACGTGAGTTTCGCGGCATTTTGACTTCGATGCCCGTTGTCGAAATTATTGGCCTTTGAATTTCGGGTGATACGTCTTGACATGTTTTCGCTATTGTTCACACACACTTCCTTCGGCATACTATTGAAACACTTTGACCGTTGAGTTTTGTTCGTGGCATTCCGACTTCGATGCCCCGGTTGCCGAATTCAGTGCCTTGAATTCGGTATCTCTGGGCATGTTGCTTCTGCTACTTGTTCTACATATACTCCTTCGTAAACGGCGAAAGGCTTTGACTCGGTGAGTTTTAGTTTCCGACTTCGATGCCCCGTTGCGAATTCAAGTTGCTTTGGTAATTTGGGTGTCCTTGAGTCATAGTAAGTGTTCTGCTACTGTTCTACATCACACTTCCCTCGCAACGTAAGGGCGATGCTTTGACCCGTGTTTACTGACATTCGATTCGATCCCCGAT
>NC_133298.1:719188-739197 GCF_005239225.2 Populus alba | reverse complement strand
TTTCAACCAAGTTATTGTTAATTTAATTTCTCTGAGTTTTTTTTGTTGTTATAGCTTATTTTCCAGATCTAGCTCTCTGTGGATATGAACCTCGATCTTACCGAGTTAATTGCTACATCGCACACTCGTGGCTTGCGAGTTAAAACAAGCCGATCATAAAAAGCGGTCAAGCAATTTTCCTCTTAAGCATGTATGCTTCTGCGACTTGTTTCTACATCAGACTTTCTTCCCCAAACGACGAAAACCTTTGATCGTGAGTTTCACGGCATTCCGACTGGATGCCCCCGGTTGCCGAAAATTCAGTTGCCTTGAATTTTGGGGTGATTCCCTCTTGAGCATGTATGCTTCTGCTTACTTGTTCTACATCACACTTCCTTCCGCGAACGGCCAAACGCTTTACTCGGTGAAGTTTCGCGACATTTCCACTTCGATGCCCCGGTTTTGCCAGAAATTCAGTTGCCTTTGAATTTCGGGTAATCGCTCTTGAGCATGTATTCTTCTGCTACTTGTTCTACATCAGACTTTCATCCGCAAAGGGCCAAACGTTTGAACGCTTTGACTCGAAATTAAGGGTGAGTTTCATGCGGCATTGCACACGGCCGACTGGATCGATGCTCTCAATGCCCCCGGGAAATTTGCCGAAATTAACGTTGCCAAATGCGACGCGTGAATGAATTTAGCATTACGGTGATCCTGGTTTGCTCATTTTTTTTGAATCATGTATGCTTCTGCTATGTAAGGTGTTCTACATCACACTTTCCGGTTGGAGTTTTCGCAAACGGGCTGAACTTTGATTTTGGTTGCTTTGACTCGAGTTTACCATCACTTGACTTCGGAGCAAAGCTTTAACTCATTCCGACTTCAATTCGTGCCCCGGTTGCGAAATTCAGTTGCCTTTTGAATTCGCGGGTGATCCCTTTTGATTGCTGGCATTCCGATTGTTATGCTTCTGCTACTTGTCCTACATCACACTTCTTCCGCAAATAGGGCGAAACGCTTTGACTCGATGACTTTTGAATCGCGGGCATTCCGACTTCGATGCCCTGGTTGCCGAAATTCAGTTGCCTTTGAATTTCGGGTGTCCCTCTTGAGCAATGTATGCTTTATTGCTACTTGTTCTACATCACACTTTCTTCCCGCAAACGACGAAACGCTTTGAACTCGGTGAGTTTCAGCGGCATTTCCGACTTTGATGCCCGGTTGCTGAAATTCAGTTGCCTTTGAATTTTGGGTGATCCCTCTTGAGCATGTATGCCTTCTGCTACTTGTTCTACATCACACTTCCTTCCGCGAACGGCCAAACGCTTTATGACTCGGTGAGTTTCGGCATTTTCTTTCGATGCCCTGGTTGCCGAAATTCAGTTGCCTTTGAATTTCGGGTGATCGCTCTTGAGCATGTATGCTTCTACTCACACTTGTTCTACACCAGTTTCTTTCATCCAAAGGGGCAAAGCGAAAACGCTCTTGACGAGTGAGCGAAATAAGTTCGAGGCCTTCCGATTCCCTCGGTTGGGAGTTTGCTTTGAATTTCGTGGTTCCCTGCTTGTAACTTCCTTCCGCAACGGCGACTTCGATGCCCCCGGTTGCTGAATTCCGGCTTCGATGCCCCGGTTGTGAAATTGCCTTTGAATTTTCGGGTGATCCCTCTTTGATGCATGTATGCTTCTGCGTTACCTTGTTCCTTATCCACTTCCTTCCGCAAATGGCGAAACGATTTGACTCGGTGGAGTTTCGCGGCATTCCACTTCGATGCTCCGGTTGCCAAATTAGTTCCTTTGAATTTCGGGTGGATCCCTCTTGAGCATGTATTGCTTCTGCTACTTGTTTACTCACTTTCCTTCCCAAACGGGCGAAAACGCTTTGACTCGTGAGTTTTACAGGCATTCCGGACTTCGATGCCCCGGTTGCCGAAATTCAGTTGCCTTTGAATTTTGGTGATCCCTCTTGAGCATGTATGCTTTTTTTCTGCTACTTGTTGTACATCACACTTTCCTTCCGAACGGGAAAAATTTACTCATGATTTTTCCGGAGGCATTCGACTTGAGCCGGTTGCCGAATTAATTTCAGTTCAGTTGCCTTTTGAATTTTCGGGATCTCTTTAGCATGTATGCTTCTGCTACTTGTTATACATCACACTTTTCCGCAAACGGCGAAACGCTTTGACTCGGTGGAGTTTCGGCATTCCGGACTTCGATGCCCCGTTGCAAAATTCAGTTGCCTTTGAATTTCGCGGGTGATCCCTCTTGAGCATGTATGCTTCGCGACTTGTTCCTACATCAGACTTCTTCCCAAACGGCGAAACGCTGCACTCGCGTGAGGTTTCCACGCATTCCTTACTTCGATGCCCCGGTGCCGGTTGCCCGAAATGAGTTTACAATTTCGGTGATTGGTCGGGTTGCAAATGACGCTGTACTTTGTTCTACATCACACTTCTTGCTTTGACTCGGTGAGTTTCGCGGCATTTTCGATGCTCCGGTTGCCATTGAGTTGTCCGCAAACGGCAAACGCTTTGACTCGATGAGTTTCGGCATTGACTTCGATCCCGGTTGCCAAATTCAGTTGCCTTTGAATTTCGGGTGATCCCTCATTGAGCATGTATGCTTCTGCTACTTGTTCTACATCAGTCCTTCCGCAAACGGCGAAAACGCTTTGACTCGGTGAGTTTTCGCGGCATTCCGACTTGATACCCGGTTGCCGAAATTCAGTTGCCTTTGAATTTCGGGTGATCCTCTGAGCATGTATGCTTCTGCTACTTGTTCTACATCAGCGGCGAAACGCTTTTGACTCGATGAGTTTTCGCCTATTCCCGACTTACTGCCGAAATTCAGTTGCCTTTCAAATTTTCGGTGATCCCTCTTGAGCATGTATGCTTCTGTATGCTTTCTGCTACTTCGCGGTGAGCATGTATGCTTCCTGGCAACGGCGAAACGCTTTGACTCGGTGAGTTTCACGGCATTCCGACTTCGCTGCCCGGTTGCGGAAATTTCAGTTGCCTTTGAAATTTGTGGTCCCTCTTTGAGCATGTATGCTTCGTGCTACTTGTTCTACATCACACTTCCTTCCGCAAACGGCGAAACGCTTTGACTCCATTCCGCTTCGATGTATCCCCGTTTGCCGAAATTCACCTTTGAATGTCCCTCGCATGGCTTCTGGTTTCCTTCCCCAAACGGCGAAACGCTTTGACTCGGTGAGTTTTCGCGGCATTCCGACTTCGATGCTCCGGTTGAAATTCAGTGCCTTTGAATTTTCAGGTGATCCCTCTTGAGCATGTATGCTTCGCGACTTGTTCTACATCAGACTTTCTTAAACGGCGAAACGCTTTGACTCTGTGAGTTTCGCGCATTCCGACTTCGATTGCCCCGGTTGCCGAAAATTCAGTTGCCTTTGAATTTCGGGTGATCCCTCTTGAGCATGTATGCTTCCTGCTACTTGTTCTACATCACACTTCTTCCCAAAATGGCGAAACGCTTTGACTCGGTGAGTTTCACGCATTCCGACTTCGATGCCCCGGTTGCCGAAATTCAGTTGCCTTTGAATTTCAGGTGATCCCTCTTGAGCATGTATGCTTCTGCTACTTGTTCTACATCACACTTCCTCACAAATCGAACTTTGACTCGGTGAGTTTCGCGGCATTCCAACTTCGATGCCCCGGTTGCCGAAATTCAGTTGCCTTTGAATTTCGGGTGATCCCTCTTGAGCATGTATGCTTCTGCTACTTTGTTCTACATCACACTTCTTCCCAAACGGCGAAACACTTGACTCGGTGAGTTTCGGCATTCCGACTTCGATGCCCCGGTTGCCGAAATTCAGTTGCCTTTGAATTTCGGGTGATCCCTCTTGAGCATGTATGCTTCTGCTACTTGTTCTACATCACACTTCCTTCCGCAAACGGCAAACGCTTTGACTCGGTGAGTTTCGCGGCATTCCGACTTCGATGCCCGGTTGCCGAAATTCAGTTGCCTTTGAATTTCGGGTGATCCCTCTTGAGCATGTATGCTTCTGCTACTTGTTCTACATCAGACTTTCTTCCCAAACGGCGAAACGCTTTGACTCGGTGAGTTTCACGGCATTCCGACTTCGATGCCCCGGTTGCCGAAATTCAGTTGCCTTTGAATTTCGGGGTGATCCCTCTTGAGCATGTATGCTTCTGCTACTTGTTCTACATCACACTTCTTCCAAACGGCGAAACGCTTTGACTCGGTGAGTTTCGCGGCATTCCGACTTCGATGCCCCGGTTGCCGAAATTCAGTTGCCTTTGAATTTCGGGTGATCCCTCTTGAGCATGTATGCTTCTGCTACTTGTTCTACATCACACTTCCTTCCGCAAACGGCGAAACGCTTTGACTCGGTGAGTTTCGCGGCATTCCGACTTCGATGCCCGGTTGCCGAAATTCAGTTGCCTTTGAATTTTCGGTGATCCCTCTTGAGCATGTATGCTTCTGCTACTTGTTCTACATCACACTTCTTAAACGGCGAACGCTTTGACTCGGTGAGTTTCGCGGCATTCCGACTTCGATGCCCGGTTGCCGAAATTCAGTTGCCTTTGAATTTCGGGTGATCCCTCTTGAGCATGTATGCTTCTGCTACTTGTTCTACATCACACTTCCTTCCCCAAACGGCGAAAACGCTTTGACTCGGTGAGTTTCGCGGCATTCCGACTTCGATGCCCCGGTTGCCGAAATTCAGTTGCCTTTGAATTTCGGGTGATCCCTCTTGAGCATGTATGCTTCTGCTACTTGTTCTACATCACACTTCTTCCGCAAACGGCGAAAACGCTTTGACTCGGTGAGTTTCGGCCATTCCGACTTCGATGCCCCGGTTGCCGAAATTCAGTTGCCTTTGAATTTCGGGTGATCCCTCTTGAGCATGTATGCTTCTGCTACTTGTTCTACATCACACTTTCTTCCGCAAATGGCGAAACGCTTTGACTCGGTGAGTTTCGCGGCATTCCGACTTCGATGCCCGGTTGCCGAAATTCAGTTGCCTTTGAATTTCGGGTGATCCCTCTTGAGCATGTATGCTTCTGCTACTTGTTCTACATCAGGACTTTCTTCCGCAAACGGCGAAACGCTTTGACTCGGTGAGTTTCGCGGCATTCCGACTTCGATGCCCCGGTTGCCGAAATTCAGTTGCCTTTGAATTTCGGGTGATCCCTCTTGAGCATGTATGCTTCGCTACTTGTTCTACATCACACTTCTTCCGCAAACGGCGAAACGCTTTGACTCGGTGAGTTTCGCGGCATTCCGACTTCGATGCCCCGGTTGCCGAAATTCAGTTGCCTTTTGAATTTCGGGTGATCCCTCTTGAGCATGTATGCTTCTGCTACTTGTTCTACATCAGACTTTCTTCCCAAACGGCGAAACGCTTTGACTCGGTGAGTTTCGCGGCATTCCGACTTCGATGCCCCGGTTGCCGAAATTCAGTTGCCTTTGAATTTCGGGTGATCCCTCTTGAGCATGTATGCTTCTGCTACTTGTTCTACATCACACTTCCTTCCGCAAACAGCGAAACGCTTTGACTCGGTGAGTTTCGCAGCATTCCGACTTCGATGCCCCGGTTGCCGAAATTCAGTTGCCTTTGAATTTCGGGTGATCCCTCTTGAGCATGTATGCTTCTGCTACTTGTTCTACATCAGACTTTCTTCCCAAACGGCGAAACGCTTTGACTCGGTGAGTTTCGCGGCATTCCGACTTCGATGCCCCGGTTGCCGAAATTCAGTTGCCTTTGAATTTCGGGTGATCCCTCTTGAGCATGTATGCTTCTGCTACTTGTTCTACATCACACTTCTTCCCAAACGGCGAAACGCTTTGACTCGGTGAGTTTCGCGGCATTCCGACTTCGATGCCCCGGTTGCCGAAATTCAGTTGCCTTTGAATTTCGGGTGATCCCTCTTGAGCATGTATGCTTCTGCTACTTGTTCTACATCACACTTCCTTCCGCAAACGGCGAAACGCTTTGACTCGGTGAGTTTCGCGGCATTCCGACTTCGATGCCCCGGTTGCCGAAATTCAGTTGCCTTTGAATTTCGGGTGATCCCTCTTGAGCATGTATGCTTCTGCTACTTGTTCTACTACACATCGAAACGCTTTGACTCGGTGAGTTTCGCGGCATTCCGACTTCGATGCCCCGGTTGCCGAAATTCAGTTGCCTTTGAATTTCGGGTGATCCCTCTTGAGCATGTATGCTTCTGCTACTTGTTCTACATCACACTTTCTTCCCAAAGCGAAACGCTTTGACTCGTTGAGTTTCGCGGCATTCCGACTTCGATGCCCCGGTTGCCGAAATTCAGTTGCCTTTGAATTTCGGGTGATCCCTCTTGAGCATGTATGCTTCTGCTACTTGTTCTACATCACTTCTTCCGCAAACCGAAACGCTTTGACTCGGTGAGTTTCGCGGCATTCCGACTTCGATGCCCCGGTTGCCGAAATTCAGTTGCCTTTGAATTTCGGGTGATCCCTCTTGAGCATGTATGCTTCTGCTACTTGTTCTACATCAGTCTTTCTTCCGCAAACGGCGAAACGCTTTGACTCGGTGAGTTTCGCGGCATTCCGACTTCGATGCCCGGTTGCCGAAATTCAGTTGCCTTTGAATTTCGGGTGATCCTCTTGAGCATGTATGCTTCTGCTACTTGTTCTACATCACACTTTCTTCCGCAAATGGCGAAACGCTTTGACTCGGTGAGTTTCGCGGCATTCCGACTTCGATGCCCCGGTTGCCGAAATTCAGTTGCCTTTGAATTTCGGGTGATCCCTCTTGAGCATGTATGCTTCTGCTACTTGTTCTACATCACTTCCTTCCGCAACGGCGAAACGCTTTGACTCGGTGAGTTTCGCGCATTCCGACTTCGATGCCCCGGTTGCCGAAATTCAGTTGCCTTTGAATTTCCTCTTGAGCATGTAACTTGTTCTACATCAAAACGCTTTGACTCGGTGAGTTTCGCGGCATTCCGACTTCGATGCCCCGGTTGCCGAAATTCAGTTGCCTTTGAATTTCGGGTGATCCCTCTTGAGCATGTATGCTTCTGCTACTTGTTCTACATCACACTTTCTTCCGCAAACGGCGAAAACGCTTTGACTCGGTGAGTTTCGCGGCATTCCGACTTCGATGCCCCGGTTGCCGAAATTCAGTTGCCTTTGAATTTCGGGTGATCCCTCTTGAGCATGTATGCTTCTGCTACTTGTTCTACATCACACTTCTTCCGCAAACGGCGAAACGCTTTGACTCGGTGAGTTTCGCGGCATTCCGACTTCGATGCCCCGGTTGCCGAAATTCAGTTGCCTTTGAATTTCGGGTGATCCCTCTTGAGCATGTATGCTTCTGCTACTTGTTCTACATCACACTTCTTCCGCAAACCGAAACGCTTTGACTCGGTGAGTTTCGCGGCATTCCGACTTCGATGCCCCGGTTGCCGAAATTCAGTTGCCTTTGAATTTCGGGTGATCCCTCTTGAGCATGTATGCTTCTGCTACTTGTTCTACATCACACTTTCTTCCGCAAACGGCGAAACGCTTTGACTCGGTGAGTTTCGCGGCATTCCGACTTCGATGCCCCGGTTGCCGAAATTCAGTTGCCTTTGAATTTCGGGTGATCCCTCTTGAGCATGTATGCTTCTGCTACTTGTTCTACATCACACTTCTTCCGCAAACGGCGAAACGCTTTGACTCGGTGAGTTTCGCGGCATTCCGACTTCGATGCCCCGGTTGCCGAAATTCAGTTGCCTTTGAATTTCGGGTGATCCCTCTTGAGCATGTATGCTTCTGCTACTTGTTCTACATCAGACTTCTTCCGCAAACAGCGAAACGCTTTGACTCGGTGAGTTTCGCGGCATTCCGACTTCGATGCCCCGGTTGCCGAAATTCAGTTGCCTTTGAATTTCGGGTGATCCCTCTTGAGCATGTATGCTTCTGCTACTTGTTCTACATCACACTTCTTCCGCAAACGGCGAAACGCTTTGACTCGGTGAGTTTCGCGGCATTCCGACTTCGATGCCCCGGTTGCCGAAATTCAGTTGCCTTTGAATTTCGGGTGATCCCTCTTGAGCATGTATGCTTCTGCTACTTGTTCTACATCACACTTCTTCCGCAAACGGCGAAACGCTTTGACTCGGTGAGTTTCGCGGCATTCCGACTTCGATGCCCCGGTTGCCGAAATTCAGTTGCCTTTGAATTTCGGGTGATCCCTCTTGAGCATGTATGCTTCTGCTACTTGTTCTACATCACACTTCTTCCGCAAACGGCGAAACGCTTTGACTCGGTGAGTTTCGCGGCATTCCGACTTCGATGCCCCGGTTGCCGAAATTCAGTTGCCTTTGAATTTCGGGTGATCCCTCTTGAGCATGTATGCTTCTGCTACTTGTTCTACATCAGACTTCTTCCCAAACGGCGAAACGCTTTGACTCGGTGAGTTTCGCGGCATTCCGACTTCGATGCCCCGGTTGCCGAAATTCAGTTGCCTTTGAATTTCGGGTGATCCCTCTTGAGCATGTATGCTTCTGCTACTTGTTCTACATCAGACTTCTTCCGCAAACGGCGAAACGCTTTGACTCGGTGAGTTTCGCGGCATTCCGACTTCGATGCCCCGGTTGCCGAAATTCAGTTGCCTTTGAATTTCGGGTGATCCCTCTTGAGCATGTATGCTTCTGCTACTTGTTCTACATCACACTTTCTTCCCAAACGGCGAAACGCTTTGACTCGGTGAGTTTCGCGGCATTCCGACTTCGATGCCCCGGTTGCCGAAATTCAGTTGCCTTTGAATTTCGGGTGATCCCTCTTGAGCATGTATGCTTCTGCTACTTGTTCTACATCACACTTTCTTCCGCAAACGGCGAAACGCTTTGACTCGGTGAGTTTCGCGGCATTCCGACTTCGATGCCCCGGTTGCCGAAATTCAGTTGCCTTTGAATTTCGGGTGATCCCTCTTGAGCATGTATGCTTCTGCTACTTGTTCTACATCAGACTTCTTCCGCAAACGGCGAAACGCTTTGACTCGGTGAGTTTCGCGGCATTCCGACTTCGATGCCCCGGTTGCCGAAATTCAGTTGCCTTTGAATTTCGGGTGATCCCTCTTGAGCATGTATGCTTCTGCTACTTGTTCTACATCAGACTTCTTCCCAAACGGCGAAACGCTTTGACTCGGTGAGTTTCGCGCATTCCGACTTCGATGCCCCGGTTGCCGAAATTCAGTTGCCTTTGAATTTCGGGTGATCCCTCTTGAGCATGTATGCTTCTGCTACTTGTTCTACATCAGACTTCCTTCCGCAAACGGCGAAACGCTTTGACTCGGTGAGTTTCGCGGCATTCCGACTTCGATGCCCCGGTTGCCGAAATTCAGTTGCCTTTGAATTTCGGGTGATCCCTCTTGAGCATGTATGCTTCTGCTACTTGTTCTACATCAGACTTTCTTCCCAAACGGCGAAACGCTTTGACTCGGTGAGTTTCGCGGCATTCCGACTTCGATGCCCCGGTTGCCGAAATTCAGTTGCCTTTGAATTTCGGGTGATCCCTCTTGAGCATGTATGCTTCTGCTACTTGTTCTACATCAGACTTTCTTCCCAAACGGCGAAACGCTTTGACTCGGTGAGTTTCGCGGCATTCCGACTTCGATGCCCCGGTTGCCGAAATTCAGTTGCCTTTGAATTTCGGGTGATCCCTCTTGAGCATGTATGCTTCTGCTACTTGTTCTACATCACACTTCCTTCCGCAAACGGCGAAACGCTTTGACTCGGTGAGTTTCGCGGCATTCCGACTTCGATGCCCCGGTTGCCGAAATTCAGTTGCCTTTGAATTTCGGGTGATCCCTCTTGAGCATGTATGCTTCTGCTACTTGTTCTACATCAGACTTCCTTCCGCAAACGGCGAAAACGCTTTGACTCGGTGAGTTTCGCGGCATTCCGACTTCGATGCCCCGGTTGCCGAAATTCAGTTGCCTTTGAATTTCGGGTGATCCCTCTTGAGCATGTATGCTTCTGCTACTTGTTCTACATCAGACTTCTTCCCAAACGGCGAAACGCTTTGACTCGGTGAGTTTCGCGGCATTCCGACTTCGATGCCCCGGTTGCCGAAATTCAGTTGCCTTTGAATTTCGGGTGATCCCTCTTGAGCATGTATGCTTCTGCTACTTGTTCTACATCAGACTTCTTCCGCAAACGGCGAAACGCTTTGACTCGGTGAGTTTCGCGGCATTCCGACTTCGATGCCCCGGTTGCCGAAATTCAGTTGCCTTTGAATTTCGGGTGATCCCTCTTGAGCATGTATGCTTCTGCTACTTGTTCTACATCAGACTTCTTCCGCAAACGGCCGAAACGCTTTGACTCGGTGAGTTTCGCGGCATTCCGACTTCGATGCCCCGGTTGCCGAAATTCAGTTGCCTTTGAATTTCGGGTGATCCCTCTTGAGCATGTATGCTTCTGCTACTTGTTCTACATCAGACTTCTTCCCAAACGGCGAAACGCTTTGACTCGGTGAGTTTCGCGGCATTCCGACTTCGATGCCCCGGTTGCCGAAATTCAGTTGCCTTTGAATTTCGGGTGATCCCTCTTGAGCATGTATGCTTCTGCTACTTGTTCTACATCAGACTTCTTCCGCAAACGGCGAAACGCTTTGACTCGGTGAGTTTCGCGGCATTCCGACTTCGATGCCCCGGTTGCCGAAATTCAGTTGCCTTTGAATTTCGGGTGATCCCTCTTGAGCATGTATGCTTCTGCTACTTGTTCTACATCACACTTCCTTCCGCAAACGGCGAAACGCTTTGACTCGGTGAGTTTCGCGGCATTCCGACTTCGATGCCCCGGTTGCCGAAATTCAGTTGCCTTTGAATTTCGGGTGATCCCTCTTGAGCATGTATGCTTCTGCTACTTGTTCTACATCAGACTTCTTCCGCAAACGGCGAAACGCTTTGACTCGGTGAGTTTCGCGGCATTCCGACTTCGATGCCCCGGTTGCCGAAATTCAGTTGCCTTTGAATTTCGGGTGATCCCTCTTGAGCATGTATGCTTCTGCTACTTGTTCTACATCACACTTTCTTCCGCAAACGGCGAAACGCTTTGACTCGGTGAGTTTCGCGGCATTCCGACTTCGATGCCCCGGTTGCCGAAATTCAGTTGCCTTTGAATTTCGGGTGATCCCTCTTGAGCATGTATGCTTCTGCTACTTGTTCTACATCACACTTCTTCCGCAAACGGCGAAACGCTTTGACTCGGTGAGTTTCGCGGCATTCCGACTTCGATGCCCCGGTTGCCGAAATTCAGTTGCCTTTGAATTTCGGGTGATCCCTCTTGAGCATGTATGCTTCTGCTACTTGTTCTACATCACACTTCTTCCGCAAACGGCGAAACGCTTTGACTCGGTGAGTTTCGCGGCATTCCGACTTCGATGCCCCGGTTGCCGAAATTCAGTTGCCTTTGAATTTCGGGTGATCCCTCTTGAGCATGTATGCTTCTGCTACTTGTTCTACATCACACTTCTTCCCAAACGGCGAAACGCTTTGACTCGGTGAGTTTCGCGGCATTCCGACTTCGATGCCCCGGTTGCCGAAATTCAGTTGCCTTTGAATTTCGGGTGATCCCTCTTGAGCATGTATGCTTCTGCTACTTGTTCTACATCACACTTCCTTCCGCAAACGGCGAAACGCTTTGACTCGGTGAGTTTCGCGGCATTCCGACTTCGATGCCCCGGTTGCCGAAATTCAGTTGCCTTTGAATTTCGGGTGATCCCTCTTGAGCATGTATGCTTCTGCTACTTGTTCTACATCACACTTCTTCCGCAAACGGCGAAACGCTTTGACTCGGTGAGTTTCGCGGCATTCCGACTTCGATGCCCCGGTTGCCGAAATTCAGTTGCCTTTGAATTTCGGGTGATCCCTCTTGAGCATGTATGCTTCTGCTACTTGTTCTACATCAGACTTCTTCCCAAACGGCGAAACGCTTTGACTCGGTGAGTTTCGCGGCATTCCGACTTCGATGCCCCGGTTGCCGAAATTCAGTTGCCTTTGAATTTCGGGTGATCCCTCTTGAGCATGTATGCTTCTGCTACTTGTTCTACATCACACTTCTTCCCAAACGGCGAAACGCTTTGACTCGGTGAGTTTCGCGGCATTCCGACTTCGATGCCCCGGTTGCCGAAATTCAGTTGCCTTTGAATTTCGGGTGATCCCTCTTGAGCATGTATGCTTCTGCTACTTGTTCTACATCAGACTTCTTCCGCAAACAGCGAAACGCTTTGACTCGGTGAGTTTCGCGGCATTCCGACTTCGATGCCCCGGTTGCCGAAATTCAGTTGCCTTTGAATTTCGGGTGATCCCTCTTGAGCATGTATGCTTCTGCTACTTGTTCTACATCACACTTCCTTCCGCAAACGGCGAAACGCTTTGACTCGGTGAGTTTCGCGGCATTCCGACTTCGATGCCCCGGTTGCCGAAATTCAGTTGCCTTTGAATTTCGGGTGATCCCTCTTGAGCATGTATGCTTCTGCTACTTGTTCTACATCACACTTCCTTCCGCAAACGGCGAAACGCTTTGACTCGGTGAGTTTCGCGGCATTCCGACTTCGATGCCCCGGTTGCCGAAATTCAGTTGCCTTTGAATTTCGGGTGATCCCTCTTGAGCATGTATGCTTCTGCTACTTGTTCTACATCAGACTTTCTTCCGCAAACGGCGAAACGCTTTGACTCGGTGAGTTTCGCGGCATTCCGACTTCGATGCCCCGGTTGCCGAAATTCAGTTGCCTTTGAATTTCGGGTGATCCCTCTTGAGCATGTATGCTTCTGCTACTTGTTCTACATCACACTTCCTTCCGCAAACGGCGAAACGCTTTGACTCGGTGAGTTTCGCGGCATTCCGACTTCGATGCCCCGGTTGCCGAAATTCAGTTGCCTTTGAATTTCGGGTGATCCCTCTTGAGCATGTATGCTTCTGCTACTTGTTCTACATCACACTTCCTTCCGCAAACGGCGAAACGCTTTGACTCGGTGAGTTTCGCGGCATTCCGACTTCGATGCCCCGGTTGCCGAAATTCAGTTGCCTTTGAATTTCGGGTGATCCCTCTTGAGCATGTATGCTTCTGCTACTTGTTCTACATCAGACTTCTTCCGCAAACGGCGAAACGCTTTGACTCGGTGAGTTTCGCGGCATTCCGACTTCGATGCCCCGGTTGCCGAAATTCAGTTGCCTTTGAATTTCGGGTGATCCCTCTTGAGCATGTATGCTTCTGCTACTTGTTCTACATCACACTTCCTTCCGCAAACGGCGAAACGCTTTGACTCGGTGAGTTTCGCGGCATTCCGACTTCGATGCCCGGTTGCCGAAATTCAGTTGCCTTTGAATTTCGGGTGATCCCTCTTGAGCATGTATGCTTCTGCTACTTGTTCTACATCAGACTTTCTTCCGCAAACGGCGAAACGCTTTGACTCGGTGAGTTTCGCGGCATTCCGACTTCGATGCCCCGGTTGCCGAAATTCAGTTGCCTTTGAATTTCGGGTGATCCCTCTTGAGCATGTATGCTTCTGCTACTTGTTCTACATCACACTTCTTCCGCAAACGGCGAAACGCTTTGACTCGGTGAGTTTCGCGGCATTCCGACTTCGATGCCCCGGTTGCCGAAATTCAGTTGCCTTTGAATTTCGGGTGATCCCTCTTGAGCATGTATGCTTCTGCTACTTGTTCTACATCACACTTCTTCCGCAAACGGCGAAACGCTTTGACTCGGTGAGTTTCGCGGCATTCCGACTTCGATGCCCCGGTTGCCGAAATTCAGTTGCCTTTGAATTTCGGGTGATCCCTCTTGAGCATGTATGCTTCTGCTACTTGTTCTACATCACACTTCTTCCGCAAACAGCGAAACGCTTTGACTCGGTGAGTTTCGCGGCATTCCGACTTCGATGCCCCGGTTGCCGAAATTCAGTTGCCTTTGAATTTCGGGTGATCCCTCTTGAGCATGTATGCTTCTGCTACTTGTTCTACATCACACTTCTTCCGCAAACGGCGAAACGCTTTGACTCGGTGAGTTTCGCGGCATTCGACTTCGATGCCCCGGTTGCCGAAATTCAGTTGCCTTTGAATTTCGGGTGATCCCTCTTGAGCATGTATGCTTCTGCTACTTGTTCTACATCACACTTCCTTCCGCAAACGGCGAAACGCTTTGACTCGGTGAGTTTCGCGGCATTCCGACTTCGATGCCCCGGTTGCCGAAATTCAGTTGCCTTTGAATTTCGGGTGATCCCTCTTGAGCATGTATGCTTCTGCTACTTGTTCTACATCACACTTCTTCCGCAAATGGCGAAACGCTTTGACTCGGTGAGTTTCGCGGCATTCCGACTTCGATGCCCCGGTTGCCGAAATTCAGTTGCCTTTGAATTTCGGGTGATCCCTCTTGAGCATGTATGCTTCTGCTACTTGTTCTACATCACACTTCCTTCCGCAAACGGCGAAACGCTTTGACTCGGTGAGTTTCGCGGCATTCCGACTTCGATGCCCCGGTTGCCGAAATTCAGTTGCCTTTGAATTTCGGGTGATCCCTCTTGAGCATGTATGCTTCTGCTACTTGTTCTACATCAGACTTCTTCCCCAAACGGCGAAACGCTTTGACTCGGTGAGTTTCGCGGCATTCCGACTTCGATGCCCCGGTTGCCGAAATTCAGTTGCCTTTGAATTTCGGGTGATCCCTCTTGAGCATGTATGCTTCTGCTACTTGTTCTACATCACACTTCTTCCGCAAACGGCGAAACGCTTTGACTCGGTGAGTTTCGCGGCATTCCGACTTCGATGCCCGGTTGCCGAAATTCAGTTGCCTTTGAATTTCGGGTGATCCCTCTTGAGCATGTATGCTTCTGCTACTTGTTCTACATCAGACTTCCTTCCGCAAACGGCGAAACGCTTTGACTCGGTGAGTTTCGCGGCATTCCGACTTCGATGCCCCGGTTGCCGAAATTCAGTTGCCTTTGAATTTCGGGTGATCCCTCTTGAGCATGTATGCTTCTGCTACTTGTTCTACATCACTTCTTCCGCAAACGGCGAAACGCTTTGACTCGGTGAGTTTCGCGGCATTCCGACTTCGATGCCCCGGTTGCCGAAATTCAGTTGCCTTTGAATTTTCGGGTGATCCCTCTTGAGCATGTATGCTTCTGCTACTTGTTCTACATCACACTTCCTTCCGCAAACGGCGAAACGCTTTGACTCGGTGAGTTTCGCGGCATTCCGACTTCGATGCCCCGGTTGCCGAAATTCAGTTGCCTTTGAATTTCGGGTGATCCCTCTTGAGCATGTATGCTTCTGCTACTTGTTCTACATCAGACTTCCTTCCGCAAACAGCGAAACGCTTTGACTCGGTGAGTTTCGCGGCATTCCGACTTCGATGCCCCGGTTGCCGAAATTCAGTTGCCTTTGAATTTCGGGTGATCCCTCTTGAGCATGTATGCTTCTGCTACTTGTTCTACATCACACTTCTTCCGCAAACGGCGAAACGCTTTGACTCGGTGAGTTTCGCGGCATTCCGACTTCGATGCCGGTTGCCGAAATTCAGTTGCCTTTGAATTTCGGGTGATCCCTCTTGAGCATGTATGCTTCTGCTACTTGTTCTACATCACACTTCTTCCGCAAACAGCGAAACGCTTTGACTCGGTGAGTTTCGCGGCATTCCGACTTCGATGCCCCGGTTGCCGAAATTCAGTTGCCTTTGAATTTCGGGTGATCCCTCTTGAGCATGTATGCTTCTGCTACTTGTTCTACATCACACTTTCTTCCGCAAACGGCGAAACGCTTTGACTCGGTGAGTTTCGCGGCATTCCGACTTCGATGCCCCGGTTGCCGAAATTCAGTTGCCTTTGAATTTCGGGTGATCCCTCTTGAGCATGTATGCTTCTGCTACTTTGTTCTACATCACACTTCCTTCCGCAAACGGCGAAACGCTTTGACTCGGTGAGTTTCGCGGCATTCCGACTTCGATGCCCCGGTTGCCGAAATTCAGTTGCCTTTGAATTTCGGGTGATCCCTCTTGAGCATGTATGCTTCTGCTACTTGTTCTACATCACATTCTTCCGCAAACGGCGAAACGCTTTGACTCGGTGAGTTTCGCGGCATTCCGACTTCGATGCCCCGGTTGCCGAAATTCAGTTGCCTTTGAATTTCGGGTGATCCCTCTTGAGCATGTATGCTTCTGCTACTTGTTCTACATCACTTCTTCCGCAAACGGCGAAACGCTTTGACTCGGTGAGTTTCGCGGCATTCCGACTTCGATGCCCCGGTTGCCGAAATTCAGTTGCCTTTGAATTTCGGGTGATCCCTCTTGAGCATGTATGCTTCTGCTACTTGTTCTACATCACACTTCTTCCGCAAACGGCGAAACGCTTTGACTCGGTGAGTTTCGCGGCATTCCGACTTCGATGCCCCGGTTGCCGAAATTCAGTTGCCTTTGAATTTCGGGTGATCCCTCTTGAGCATGTATGCTTCTGCTACTTGTTCTACATCACACTTTTCAATGGCGAAACGCTTTGACTCGGTGAGTTTCGCGCATTCCGACTTCGATGCCCCGGTTGCCGAAATTCAGTTGCCTTTGAATTTCGGGTGATCCCTCTTGAGCATGTATGCTTCTGCTACTTGTTCTACATCACACTTCTTCCGCAAACGGCGAAACGCTTTGACTCGGTGAGTTTCCGGCATTCCGACTTCGATGCCCCGGTTGCCGAAATTCAGTTGCCTTTGAATTTTCGGGTGATCCCTCTTGAGCATGTATGCTTCTGCTACTTGTTCTACATCACACTTCTTCCGCAAACGGCGAAACGCTTTGACTCGGTGAGTTTCGCGGCATTCCGACTTCGATGCCCCGGTTGCCGAAATTCAGTTGCCTTTGAATTTCGGGTGATCCCTCTTGAGCATGTATGCTTCTGCTACTTGTTCTACATCACACTTCTTCCGCAAACAGCGAAACGCTTTGACTCGGTGAGTTTCGCGGCATTCGACTTCGATGCCCCGGTTGCCGAAATTCAGTTGCCTTTGAATTTCGGGTGATCCCTCTTGAGCATGTATGCTTCTGCTACTTGTTCTACATCACACTTCCTTCCCAAACGGCGAAACGCTTTGACTCGGTGAGTTTCGGCATTCCGACTTCGATGCCCCGGTTGCCGAAATTCAGTTGCCTTTGAATTTCGGGTGATCCCTCTTGAGCATGTATGCTTCGCTACTTGTTCTACATCACACTTCCTTCCGCAAACGGCGAAACGCTTTGACTCGGTGAGTTTCGCGGCATTCCGACTTCGATGCCCCGGTTGCCGAAATTCAGTTGCCTTTGAATTTCGGGTGATCCCTCTTGAGCATGTATGCTTCTGCTACTTGTTCTACATCAGACTTCTTCCGCAAACAGCGAAACGCTTTGACTCGGTGAGTTTCGCGGCATTCCGACTTCGATGCCCCGGTTGCCGAAATTCAGTTGCCTTTGAATTTCGGGTGATCCCTCTTGAGCATGTATGCTTCTGCTACTTGTTCTACATCACACTTCTTCCGCAAACGGCGAAACGCTTTGACTCGGTGAGTTTCGGCATTCCGACTTCGATGCCCCGGTTGCCGAAATTCAGTTGCCTTTGAATTTCGGGTGATCCTCTTGAGCATGTATGCTTCTGCTACTTGTTCTACATCACACTTCCTTCCGCAAACGGCGAAACGCTTTGACTCGGTGAGTTTCGCGGCATTCCGACTTCGATGCCCCGGTTGCCGAAATTCAGTTGCCTTTGAATTTCGGGTGATCCCTCTTGAGCATGTATGCTTCTGCTACTTGTTCTACATCACACTTCTTCCCCAAACGGCGAAACGCTTTGACTCGGTGAGTTTCGCGGCATTCCGACTTCGATGCCCCGGTTGCCGAAATTCAGTTGCCTTTGAATTTCGGGTGATCCTCTTGAGCATGTATGCTTCTGCTACTTGTTCTACATCACTTCTTCCCAAATGCTCGGTGAAACGCTTTGACTCGTTGATTTTCCGCGGCATTCCGACTTCGATGCCCCGGTTGCCGAAATTCAGTTGCCTTTGAATTTCGGGTGATCCCTCTTGAGCATGTATGCTTCTGCTACTTGTTCTACATCAGACTTCTTCCGCAAACCGAAACGCTTTGACTCGGTGAGTTTCGCGTGCATTCCGACTTCGATGCCCGGTTGCCGAAATTCAGTTGCCTTTGAATTTGGTGATCCTCTTGAGCATGTATGCTTCTGCTACTTGTTCTACATCACACTTCTTCGCAAACGGCGAAACGCTTTGACTCGGTGAGTTTCGCGGCATTCCGACTTCGATGCCCCGGTTGCCGAAATTCAGTTGCCTTTGAATTTCGGGTGATCCCTCTTGAGCATGTATGCTTCTGCTACTTGTTCTACATCAGACTTCTTCCGCAAACGGCGAAACGCTTTGACTCGGTGAGTTTCGCGGCATTCCGACTTCGATGCCCCGGTTGCCGAAATTCAGTTGCCTTGAATTTCGGGTGATCCCTCTTGAGCATGTATGCTTCTGCTACTTGTTCTACATCACATCCGCAAACGCAAAACGCTTTGATCGGTGAGTTTCGAAGCATTCCGACTTGATGCCCCGGTTGCCGAAATTCAGTTGCCTTTGAATTTCGGGTGATCCCTCTTGAGCATTAATGCTTCTGCTACTTGTTCTACATCACACTTCTTCCGCAAAAGGCGAAACGCTTTGACTCGGTGAGTTTCGCGCTTTCCGACTTCGATGCCCCATAGGTTGCAGTTGCGAAATTCAGTTGCCTTTGAATTTCGGGTGATCCCTCTTGAGCATGTTATGCTTCTGCTACTTGTTCTACATTCACACTTCTTTCCCCAAACGGCGAAACGCTTTGACTCGGTGAGTTTCGCGGCATTCCGACTTCGATGCCCCGGTTGCCGAAATTCAGTTGCCTTTGAATTTCGGGTGATCCCTCTTGAGCATGTATGCTTCCGCTACTTGTTCTACATCATCACTTCTTCGCAAACAGCGAAACGCTTTGACTCGGTGAGTTTCCGGCATTCCAACTTGGATGCCCTGGTTGCCGAAATTCAGTTGCCTTTGAATTTCGGGTGATCCCTCTTGAGCATGTATGCTTCTGCTACTTGTTCTACATCAGTTTTTCCACAAACGGCGAACGCTTTGACTGGTGAGTTTCGCGGCAATTCCGACTTCGATGCCCCCCAGTTGCCGAAATTCAGTTGCCTTTGAATTTCGGGTGATCCCTCTTGAGCATGTATGCTTCTGCTACTTGTTCTACATCACACTTCTTCCGCAAACGGCGAAACGCTTTGACTCGGTGAGTTTCGCGGCATTCCGACTTCGATGCCCCGGTTGCCGAAATTCAGTTGCCTTTGAATTTCGGGTGATCCCTCTTGAGCATGTAATGCTTCCTGCTACTTGTTCTACATCAGACTTCTTCCCAAACGGCGAAACGCTTCGACTCGGTGAGTTTCCCGGCATTCCCGACTTCGATGCCCTGGTTGCCGAAATGCAGTTGCCTTTGAATTTCAGGGGATCCCTCTTGAGCAGTATGCATCCGCTACTTGTTCTACATCAGACTTCTTCCACAAATGCCGAAACGCTTTGAGTTGGTGAGTTTCGCGGCATTCCCGACTTCAATGCCCCAGTTGCGAAATTCAGTTGCCTTTGAATTTCGGGTGATCCCTCTTGACAATGTATGCTTCTGCTACTTGTTCTACATCACACTTTCTTCCGCAAACGGCGAAACGCTTTGACTCGGTGAGTTTCGCGGCATTCCGACTTCGATGCCCCGGTTGCCGAAATTCAGTTGCCTTTGAATTTCGGGTGATCCCTCTTGACATGTATGTTCTGCTACTTGTTCTATATCACACTTCTTGGCAAACGGCGAAACGCTTTGACTCGGTGAGATTCGCGGCATTCCGACTTCGATGCCCGGTTGCCGAAATTCAGTTGCTTTGAATTTTCGGGTGATCCTCTTGAGCATGTATGCTTGCTTGTTCTAACATCAGACATCCAAAGCGACTCGGTGAGTTTCCCGGCTCCAACTTCGATACCG
>NC_133298.1:695705-718688 GCF_005239225.2 Populus alba | reverse complement strand
CGGGTTGTTTCGCTTTGTACGAAGGAAGTGTGATGATATTGTGAACAAGTCATAAGCAACATGCTCAATGAGGATTTTCACCCAATAATTCAATAGGAACTGATAGTTTTCGGCAATCCTGGTCGGCAATCGAAGTGATATGCTGCGAAACCACGAGCAAAGCGTTTCTGTGTTTTATCGTAAGAAGTTGGATGTGTAGAAAGTAGCGAAAGCTAAATGCTCTATGATGGATCACTCCGAAAATTCAGAACGTAATGATTTTCGGCAACCGTGCAATTTGAAGTCGGAACTGCCGGTGAACTTTCAACCTATGTCAAAGTGTTTTCGTGTTTGGGAGGAAGTGTGATGTTAAAGAAAAAACAAGTAGCAGAGCAAGATTGCCATAGGAGGATCACCGAAATTTCAGGGCACGAATTCGACAACCGTGGCATCGAAGTCAGAATGCCGCGAAACTGCACCGATTCGAGAGTCGTTTTCGCTGTTTGCGGAAGGAAGTGGTGACGTAGTATATCAAGTAGCAGAGCGATAGATCTCTAGTGGGATCACCTCGAAATCAAGAGTGCAACGTGAATTTCGACATACGCGGCATGGAAGTGGGAATGCTCGTGAAACGTATTACGAGTCAAAGCGTTTCGCGTCTTTGCGGAAGAAAGTGGATGTCAGAGTTAGCAGATAGCATACATGCTCTAGAATTCAAATCTGAAATTCAAAGGCAAATTGAATTTCGGGCCCGGGGCATCGATCGAAGATCGCCGCAAACTCACCGAGTCAAATTGTTTTCGCTCTTCTGCGAAGGGAGTGTATAGAACAAAGTAGCAGAACATCATGCTCTCAGATCACCGATTAAAGGCAACTGAATTTCAGCAAACGGGCTCGATGTCGGAACTGCGCAAACTCAACCAGAGTCAAATTGTTTCGCCGTTGCGGAAAGGTGATGTAAACAACATAGCAAAATCATACATTGTCAAGAGGATACTCCGATTCAAGGAACTGAATTCGACAACTCGGGATGAAGTCGATATGCCGGCGAATCATCGAGTCGAAGCGTTTCGCTGTTTGGGGTAAGGAGTGTATGTCGAACAAGTAGCAGATAGCATACCATGCTCTATGAGGGATCAACCGAATCAAGGCAACTGAATTTCGGCACGGGCATCGCGTTCGAAATGCGGAAACTCAACCGTCAAAGCATTCGCCTGTTGTCGGAAGAAAGTGTGCTGTACGAACAAGTACGTCAGAAGCATACATGCCAGAGAGTACCGCGAAATTCAAAGGCAAAGATGAATTCGGGAACGGGGGCATCGAATAAAAGCTGCGAAAGCTCGATACTATGAGGTCAAGCGTTCGTTGATTGCGGAATTGGTGGCATTGTGTATTGAACACAGTACAACACATACGAATCCATCAATAGGGATCACGAAATTCAAAACGGCAACTGAATTTCGGCAAACGTGGCATCGAAGGAGGAAACTGCCGCGAAACTCACCGAGTCAAGCGTTTCACCGTTTCGGAAGGAAGTGTGATGTAGAAGACAAGTAGCAGAAGCATACATTGTCAACACAGAGATCATCGAAGTGCAAAGGGCGAATGAATTTCAGGGCAACCGGGGCATCGAAGTCACAATGCCGGAAACTCACCGAGTCAAAGCTTTCGCGTTTGCGGAAGGAAGTTGTGATGTATGAACAAGTAGCAGAAGCATTCACATGCTCAAGAGGGATCATCCGAAATTCAAAGGCAACTGAATACGGCAACGGGGCATGGAAGTCTGGATGCGGAGAACTCACCGAGTTAAAGCGTTTCGCCGTTTGCGGATGGAAGTGTGATGTAGAACAAGTAGCAGAAGCATACATACTCAAGAGGGATCACCGAAATTCAATAGGCAACTGAATTTCGGCAACGGGGCATCGAGTTCGGAATGCCGCGACACTACTACGCGAGTGAAAGCGTTTCGCTCTTTTGCGGAAGGAAGTGTGATGTAGAAAAGTAGCAGAAGTATACATGCTCTAGAGGGATTCAACCCGAATCATAGGCTACTAAATTTCGGCAAACGGGGCATCGATGGCGGAATGCCGCGAAACTCACCGAGTCAAAGCGTTTCGCTGTTTGCGGAAGGAAGTGTGATGTAGAACTAGTAGCAGAAGCATACATGCTGTAGAGGGATCACCCGAAATTCAAAGGCAACTGAATATCGGCAAACGGGGCATCGATGTCGGAATGCGCGAAACTCACTCGAGTCAAAGCGTTTCGCTGTTTGCGGAAGGTAAGTGTGAATGTAGAACAAGTAGCAGAAGCATACATGCTCTAGTGGGATCACCCGAAATTCAAACGTAACTGAATTTCAGCAACCGGGGCATCGAAGTCGGAATGCCGTGAAACTCACCTAGTCAAAGTGTTTCGCTGTTTGCGGAAGGAAGTGTGATGTAGAACAAGTAGCAGAAGCATAGATGCTCAAGAGGGATCACCCGAAATCAAGGCAACTGAATTTCGACAACCGGGGGCATCGAAGTCAGAATGCCGCGAAACTCACCGAGTCGGAGCGTTTCGCTGTTTGCGGAAGGAAGTGTGACGTAGAACAAGTAGCAGAAGCATAGATGCTCTAGTGGGATCACCCGAAATTCAAAGGCAACTGAATTTCGACAACCGGGGCATCGAAGTGGGAATGCCGCGAAACTCACCGAGTCAATGCGTTTCGCTCTTTGCGGAAGGAAGTGTGATGTAGAACAAGTAGCAGAAGCATACATGCTCTAGAGGGATCACCCGAAATTCAAAGGCAAATGAATTTCGGCAACCGGTGGCATCGAATTCGAAACGCCGCGAAACTCACCGAGTCAAATTGTTTCGCTCTTTGCGGAAGGACGTGTGATGTAGAACAAGTAGCAGAAGCATACATGCTCTACAGGGATCACCCGAAATTCAAAAGGCAACTGAATTTCAGCAAAACGGGGCATTCGATGTCGGAATGCCACGAAACTCACCGAGTCAAATTGTTTCGCCGTTTGCAGAAGGAAGTGTGATGTAGAAGATCAAGTAGCAGAAGCATTACATTGTCAAGAGGGTATCACCAGGGAAAGTCATAGGCAACTGAATTTCGGCAACCGGGGCATCGAGTCGGAATGACCGCGAAACTGTCACCGAGTCAAAGCGTTTCGCTGTTTACGGAAGGAAGTGTGATGTAGAACAAGTAGCAGAAGCATACATGCTCTAGTGGGATCACCCAAAATTCAAACGTAACTGAATTTCGGCAACCGGGGCATCGAAGTCGGAATGCCCGTGAAAACTCACCTAGTCAAAGTGTTCGCTGTTTTGCGGAAGGAAGTGTGATGTAGAACAAGTAGCAGAAGCATAGATGCTCAAGAGGGATCACCCGAAATTCAAGGGCAACTGAATTTCGACAACCGGGGCATCGAAGTCCGAATGCCGCGAAACTCACCGAGTCGGAGCGTTTCGCTGTTTGCGGAAGGAAGTGTGACGTAGAACAAGTAGCAGAAGCATAGATGCTCTAGTGGGATCACCCGAAATTCAAAGGCAACTGAATTTCGACAACCGGGGCATCGAAGTGGGAATGCCGCGAAACTCACCGAGTCAATGCGTTTCGCTCTTTGCGGAAGGAAGTGTGATGTAGAACAAGTAGCAGAAGCATACATGCTCTAGAGGGATCACCCGAAATTCAAAGGCAAATGAATTTCGGCAACCGGGGCATCGAATTCGAAACGCCGCGAAACTCACCGAGTCAAATTGTTTCGCTCTTTGCGGAAGGACGTGTGATGTAGAACAAGTAGCAGAAGCATACATGCTCTACAGGGATCACCCGAAATTCAAAGGCAACTGAATTTCAGCAAACGGGGCATCGATGTCGGAATGCCGCGAAACTCACCGAGTCAAATTGTTTCGCCGTTTGCGGAAGGAAGTGTGATGTAGAACAAGTAGCAGAAGCATACATTGTCAAGAGGGATCACCAGAAATTCATAGGCAACTGAATTTCGGCAACCGGGGCATCGAAGTCGGAATGCCGCGAAACTCACCGAGTCAAAGCGTTTCCCTGTTTACGGAAGGAAGTGTGATGTAGAACAAGTAGCAGAAGCATACATGCTCTAGTGGGATCACCCCAAATTCAAACGTAACTGAATTTCGGCAACCGGGGCATCGAATTCGGAATGCCGCAAAACTCACTGAGTCAAATTGTTTCGCCGTTTGCGGAAGGAAGTGTGATGTAGCACAAGTAGCAGAAGCATACATTGTCAAGAGGGATCACCCGAAATTCAAAGGCAACTGAATTTCGGCAACCGGGGCATCGAAGTTGGAATGCCGCGAAACACACCGAGTCAAAGCGTTTCGCCGTTTGCGGAAGGAAGTGTGATGTAGAACAAGTAGCAGAACCATACATGCTCTAGAAAGATCAACCGAAATTCAAAGGCAACTGAATTTCGGCAACCGGGGCATCGAAGTCGAAATGCCTCGAAACTCACCGAGTCAAAGCGTTTTGCCGTTTGCGGAAGGAAGTGTGATGCAGAACAAGTAGCAGAAGCATACATGCTCAAGAGGGATCACCCGAAATTCAAAGGCAACTGAATTTCGACAACGGGGGCATCGAAGTTGGAATGCCGTGAAACTCACCGAGTCGAAGCGTTTCGCTGTTTACGGAAGGAAGTGTGATGTAGAACAAGTAGCAGAAGCATACATGCTCTAGTGGGATCACCCGAAATTGAAACGTAACTGAATTTCGGCAACCGGGGCATCGAAGTGGGAATGCCGCGAAACTCACCGAGTCGGAGCGTTTCGCTGTTTGCGGAAGGAAGTGTGACGTAGAACAAGTAGCAGAAGCATAGATGCTCTAGTGGGATCACCCGAAATTCAAAGGCAACTGAATTTCGACAACCGGGGCATCGAAGTGGGAATGCCGCGAAACTCACCGAGTCAATGCGTTTTCGTCTTTTACGGAAGGAAGTGTGATGTAGAACAAGTAGCAGAAGCATACATGCTCTAGAGGGATCACCCGAAATTCAAAGGCAAATGAATTTCGGCAACCGGGGCATCGAATTCGAAACGCCGCGAAACTCACTGAGTCAAATTGTTTCGCTCTTTGCGGAAGGACGTGTGATGTAGAACAAGTAGCAGAAGCATACATGCTCTACTGGGATCACCCGAAATTCAAAGGCAACTGAATTTCAGCAAACGGGGCATCGATGGCGGAATGCCGCGAAACTCACCGAGTCAAATTGTTTCGCCGTTTGCGGAAGGAAGTGTGATGTAGAACAAGTAGCAGAAGCATACATTGTCAAGAGGGATCACCAGAAATTCATAGGCAACTGAATTTCGGCAACCGGGGCATCGAAGTCGGAATGCCGCGAAACTCACCGAGTCAAAGCGTTTCCCTATTTACGGAAGGAAGTGTGATGTAGAACAAGTAGCAGAAGCATACATGCTCTAGTGGGATCACCCCAAAATTCAAACGTAACTGAATTTCGGCAACCGGGGCATCGAATTCGGAATGCCGCAAAACTCACTGAGTCAAATTGTTTCGCCGTTTGCGGAAGGAAGTGTGATGTAGCACAAGTAGCAGAAGCATACATTGTCAAGAGGGATCACCCGAAATTCAAAGGCAACTGAATTTCGGCAACCGGGGCATCGAAGTAGGAATGCCGCGAAACTCACCGAGTCGAAGCGTTTCGCTGTTTGCGGAAGGAAGTGTGACGTATAACAAGTAGCAGAAGCATACATGCTCATGATCGATCACCCGAAATTGAAAGGCAACTGAATTTCAGCAACCGGGACATCGAAGTCGGAATGCCGCGAAACTCACCGAGTCGAAGCGTTTCGCTGTTTGCGGAAGGAAGTGTAACGTATAACAAGTAGCAGAAGCATAGATGCTCTAGTGGGATCACCCGAAATTCAAGGGCAACTGAATTTCGACAACCGGGGCATCGAAGTCGGAATTTCGCGAAACTCACCGAGTCAAAGCGTTTCGCTGTTTCCGGAAGGAAGTGTGATGTAGAACAAGTAGCAGAAGCATACATGCTCTAGTGGGATCACCCGAAATTCAAAGGCAACTGAATTTCGGCAACCGGGGCATCGAAGTCGGAATGCCACGAAACTCACAGAGTCAAAGCGTTTGGCCTTTTGCGGAAGAAGTTTGATGTAAAACAAGTAGCAGAAGCATACATGCTCATGAGGGATCACCCGAAATTGAAAGGCAACTGAATTTCGGCAACCGGGGCATCGAAGTCGGAATGCCGCGAAACTCACCGAGTCAAAGCGTTTCGCTGTTTGCGGAAGGAAGTGTGATGTAGAACAAGTAGCAGAAGCATACATGCTCAAGAGGGATCACCCGAATTTCAAAGGAACTGAATTGCGGCAAACGTGGCATCGATGTCGGAATGCCGCGAAACTCACCGAGTCAAAGCGTTGTGCTTTTTGCGGAAGGAAGTGTGATGTAGAACAAGTAGCACAAGCATAGATGCTCTAGAGGGATCACCCGAAATTCAAAGGCAACTGAATTTCGGCAACCGGGGCATCGAAGCCGAAATGCCGCGAAACTCACCAAGTCAAAGCGTTTGGCCTTTTGCGGAAGAAGTTTGATGTAGAACAAGTAGCAGAAGCATACATGCTCAAGAGGGATCACCCGAAATTCAAAGGCAACTGAATTTCGGCAACCGGGGCATCGAAGCCGAAATGCCGCGAAACTCACCGAGTCAAAGCGTTTCGCTGTTTGCGGAATGAAGTGTGATGTCGAACAAGTAGCAGAAGCATACATGCTCTAGAGCGATCACCCGAAATTCAAAGGCAATTGAATTTCGGCAACCAGGGCATCGAAGTAGGAATGCCGCGAAACTCACCGAGTCGAAGCGTTTCGCTGTTTGCGGAAGGAAGTGTGACGTATAACAAGTAGCAGAAGCATACATGCTCATGATCGATCACCCGAAATTGAAAGGCAACTGAATTTCAGCAACCGGGACATCGAAGTCGGAATGCCGCGAAACTCACCGAGTCGAAGCGTTTCGCTGTTTGCGGAAGGAAGTGTGACGTATAACAAGTAGCAGAAGCATAGATGCTCTAGTGGGATCACCCGAAATTCAAGGGCAACTGAATTTCGACAACCGGGGCATCGAAGTCGGAATTTCGCGAAACTCACTGAGTCAAAGCGTTTCGCTGTTTCCGGAAGGAAGTGTGATGTAGAACAAGTAGCGGAAGCATACATGCTCTAGAGGGATCACCCGAAATTCAAAGGCAACTGAATTTCGGCAACCGGGCCATCAAAGTCGGAATGCCGCGAAACTCACCGAGTCAAAGCGTTTCGCTGTTTACGAAAGGAAGTGTGATATAGAACAAGTAGCAGAAGCATACATGCTCAAGAGGGATCACCCGAAATTCAAAGGCAACTGAATTTCGGCAACCGGGGCATCGAAGCCGAAATGCCGCGAAACTCACCGAGTCAAAGCGTTTCGCTGTTTGCGGAATGAAGTGTGATGTCGAACAAGTAGCAGAAGCATACATGCTCTAGAGGGATCACCCGAAATTCAAAGGCAAATGAATTTCGGCAACCAGGGCATCGAAGTAGGAATGCCGCGAAACTCACCGAGTCGAAGCGTTTCGCTGTTTGCGGAAGGAAGTGTGACGTATAACAAGTAGCAGAAGCATACATGCTCATGATCGATCACCCGAAATTGAAAGCCAACTGAATTTCAGCAACCGGGACATCAAAGTCGGAATGCCGCGAAACTCACCGAGTCGAAGCGTTTCGCTGTTTGTGGAAGGAAGTGTGACGTATAACAAGTAGCAGAAGCATAGATGCTCTAGTGGGATCACCCGAAATTCAAGGGCAACTGAATTTCGACAACCGGGGCATCGAAGTCGGAATTTCGCGAAACTCACTGAGTCAAAGCGTTTCGCTGTTTCCGGAAGGAAGTGTGATGTAGAACAAGTAGCAGAAGCATACATGCTCTAGTGGGATCACCCGAAACTCAAAGGCAACTGAATTTCGGCAACCGGGGCATCGAAGTCGGAATGCCGCGAAACTCACCGAGTCAAAGCGTTTGGCCTTTTGCGGAAGAAGTTTGATGTAGAACAAGTAGCAGAAGCATACATGCTCATGAGGGATCACCCGAAATTGAAAGGCAACTGAATTTCAGCAACCGGGACATCGAAGTCGGAATGCCGTGAAACTCACCGAGTTAAAGCGTTTCGCTGTTTGCGGAAGGAAGTGTGATGTAGAACAAGTAGCAGAAGCATAGATGCTCTAGAGGGATCACCCGAAATTCAAAGGCAACTGAATTTCGGCAACCGGGGCATCGAAGCCGAAATGCCGCGAAACTCACCGAGTCAAAGCGTTTGGCCTTTTGCGGAAGAAGTTTGATGTAGAACAAGTAGCAGAAGCAGACATGCTCAAGAGGGATCACCCGAAATTCAAAGGCAACTGAATTTCGGCAACCAGGGCATCGAAGTAGGAATGCCGCGAAACTCACCGAGTCGAAGCGTTTCGCTGTTTGCGGAAGGAAGTGTGACGTATAACAAGTAGCAGAAGCATACATGCTCATGATCGATCACCCGAAATTGAAAGGCAACTGAATTTCAGCAACCGGGACATCGAAGTCGGAATGCCGCGAAACTCACCGAGTCGAAGCGTTTCGCTGTTTGCGGAAGGAAGTGTAACGTATAACAAGTAGCAGAAGCATAGATGCTCTAGTGGGATCACCCGAAATTCAAAGGCAACTGAATTTCGGCAACCGGGGCATCGAAGTCGGAATGCAGCGAAACTCACCGAGTCGAAGCGTTTCGCTGTTTGCGGAAGGAAGTGTGACGTATAACAAGTAGCAGAAGCATAGATGCTCTAGTGGGATCACCCAAAATTCAAGGGCAACTGAATTTCGACAACCGGGGCATCGAAGTCGGAATTTCGCGAAACTCACCGAGTCAAAGCGTTTGGCCTTTTACGGAAGAAGTGTGACGTATAACAAGTAGCAGAAGCATACATGCTCATGATCGATCACCCGAAATTGAAAGCCAACTGAATTTCAGCAACCGGGACATCAAAGTCGGAATGCCGCGAAACTCACCGAGTCGAAGCGTTTCGCTGTTTGTGGAAGGAAGTGTGACGTATAACAAGTAGCAGAAGCATAGATGCTCTAGTGGGATCACCCGAAATTCAAGGGCAACTGAATTTCGACAACCGGGGCATCGAAGTCGGAATTTCGCGAAACTCACTGAGTCAAAGCGTTTCGCTGTTTCCGGAAGGAAGTGTGATGTAGAACAAGTAGCAGAAGCATACATGCTCTAGTGGGATCACCCGAAACTCAAAGGCAACTGAATTTCGGCAACCGGGGCATCGAAGTCGGAATGCCGCGAAACTCACCGAGTCAAAGCGTTTGGCCTTTTGCGGAAGAAGTTTGATGTAGAACAAGTAGCAGAAGCAGACATGCTCAAGTGGGATCACCTGAAATTCAAAGGCAACTGAATTTCGGCAACCAGGGCATCGAAGTAGGAATGCCGCGAAACTCACCGAGTCGAAGCGTTTCGCTGTTTGCGGAAGGAAGTGTGACGTATAACAAGTAGCAGAAGCATACATGCTCATGATCGATCACCCGAAATTGAAAGGCAACTGAATTTCAGCAACCGGGACATCGAAGTCGGAATGCCGTGAAACTCACCGAGTTAAAGCGTTTCGCTGTTTGCGGAAGGAAGTGTGATGTAGAACAAGTAGCAGAAGCATACATGCTCTAGTGGGATCACCCGAAACTCAAAGGCAACTGAATTTCGGCAACCGGGGCATCGAAGTCGGAATGCCGCGAAACTCACCGAGTCGAAGCGTTTCGCTGTTTGCGGAAGGAAGTGTGACGTATAACAAGTAGCAGAAGCATAGATGCTCTAGTGGGATCACCCAAAATTCAAGGGCAACTGAATTTCGACAACCGGGGCATCGAAGTCGGAATTTCGCGAAACTCACCGAGTCAAAGCGTTTGGCCTTTTACGGAAGAAGTTTGATGTAGAACAAGTAGCAGAAGCATACATGCTCATGAGGGATCACCCGAAATTGAAAGGCAACTGAATTTCAGCAACCGGGACATCGAAGTCGGAATGCCGTGAAACTCACCGAGTTAAAGCGTTTCGCTGTTTGCGGAAGGAAGTGTGATGTAGAACAAGTAGCAGAGGCATAGATGCTCTAGAGGGATCACCCGAAATTCAAAGGCAACTGAATTTCGGCAACCGGGGCATCGAAGCCGAAATGCCGCGAAACTCACCGAGTCAAAGCGTTTGGCCTTTTGCGGAAGAAGTTTGATGTAGAACAAGTAGCAGAAGCAGACATGCTTAAGAGGGATCACCCGAAATTCAAAGGCAACTGAATTTCGGCAACCAGGGTGATGTAACCATATTATTCGATAGTTTCACCCGCATTTAACTAGTGTTTTGCATATGTTATTTATATAAAATGCCTTGATATTCTTTGTTTTATGTTTTGAAGGCATTTTTGGATGAAATATGCAAAAAGGAGTAAATTGGAGGTAATTGGCAGATTTGAAGTTCAGTCGGTATTTTGTGCAGAGCGTGAGTTCCAGAGATCGAAATGAAGTGATTCCAGTGGCATTAAAAATTTAACATCCATACCTTTTTGGAAATGTAATGCAAGAAAAATAAAAAGAGAAAGATCATGGAAATCACATCCTTCAAAGTCAAATCTCGCAGTCTGCCAATGTTGACCTTTGCCCATTCAAAATTCAATATCTGGAGCTTCAGAAGTCCAATTAATGCAAACTCAATTTTGTTGGATTCCTTACTCAAAGATCTATAAACGCTCCAAATTTCAGCCAAAAACGATGTCATATGAGGTATATATGATTTTTCAAAGATGACAGCTGAATTCTGCCAGCAAGCAGGTTGCGTGAAGAAACGAATCCAAATTTCATCTAGAAGCATCCAAACCCACCAGCAATTTAGCTCCTCTAGTAAATATTCTAGAAGGTCAAGGAAGGCAGCCACCAACCTCATGGCAGCCACCAACCTCATGGCAGCCACCAACCTCAAGACAGCAGCCACCAGCCACCAGCCACCAGCCGCCTTCACACTACCACCATCTATTGATGTTCACACTTGAACTTTGATTTTCTTACTTACAATTTGTGTATAAATAGAGGGTGAGTAGAAGGAGGTAGCAAGAAGAAAAGAAGAAGAGAAAGAAGAAGGAAGAAACACAAACTCTCCTCTCTACAAATCAGAAATTATGTATTCTTTCATCTTTAGGAGTAGTTGTTCAATAGATATGCAAGGCTAAGCTCGTTTTCTTGGTTGCAAGGACACAACAAACCTTCGGATTTCAAGAACCGTGAGATTTATTCTTCCTTTTATTTTCAGTTTGTGTTATGAATGAGTATGTTTGTTTTCCTATGCATATTTCCTATGATTGTTTATCTTAATTGCTAGAGCAGACTCTAAGTTATTATTGTGAACAATCTATTGCTAAGTTTGATATCAAAACCGGAGTTGTGGTATATAAACTTGTGAAGCAACTAAGCTTGATAATTGTAGCGGAACTACGTTATTAAACTTAGGGAGAACATTCGATCATAGCAACACAAATTGACAACTTGGTTGTTAAGATTAATGAATTTATCTGGATCTTAAGGCTGCCATTGGATTAAATCATTAGTGCGGACACTGTGATTGTTTGTTGGTTAGGGCTAGTTATACGGCGGATCTGTTAATTAACCAATATTAAGAAAAGATAAAATTCATAATATAAACTGGAGTTTCGTTTCAAGGATCGGTTCTAATTTCCGTTGGTGGATGTGTGCTTGCAACCAAGGTTTGTTTTCTTGATATATTTCAGTTTCAATTGATTTTGTTTGCTAGTTTAATTTCTGTCATAGTTTAAATCATTTCAAATCAATCCCCCCCAATTACATAATGTACAACATAAAAATCTAACTTCAAACTTCCTCGTGGGATCGACCCCTTGCTTGCTCTATACTATCTTGTGTGTTTTAAGCTAGGGTAATTAATTTGTGCGACCGCGACATCGCAACACAGGGCATCGAAGTAGGAATGCCGCGAAACTCACCGAGTCGAACCGTTTCGCTGTTTGCGGAAGGAAGTGTGACGTATAACAAGTAGCAGAAGCATACATGCTCATTAGGGATCACCCGAAATTGAAAGGCAACTGAATTTCAGCAACCGGGACATCGAAGTCGGAATGCCGCGAAACTCACCGAGTCGAAGCGTTTCGCTGTTTCCGGAAGGAAGTGTGATGTAGAACAAGTAGCAGAAGCATACATGCTCTAGTGGGATCACCCGAAATTCAAAGGCAACTGAATTTCGGCAACCGGGGCATCGAAGTCGGAATGCCGCGAAACTCACCGAGTCAAAGCGTTTTGCCATTTGCGGAAGGAAGTGTGATGTAGAACAAGTAGCAGAAGCATACATGCTCAAGAGGGATCACCCAAAATTCAAGGGCAACTGAATTTCGACAACCGGGGCATCGAAGTCAGAATGCCGCGAAACTCACCGAGTCGAAGCGTTTCGCTGTTTGCGGAAGGAAGTGTGACGTAGAACAAGTAGCAGAAGCATAGATACTCTAGTGGGATCACCCGAAATTTTAAAGGCAACTGAATTTCGGCAACCGGGGCATCGAAGTCGGAATGCCGCGAAACTCACTGAGTGAAAGCGTTTCGCTCTTTGCGGAAGGAAGTGTGATGTAGAACAAGTAGCAGAAGCATACATGCTCTAGAGGGATCACCCGAAATTCAAAGGCAACTGAATTTCAGAAAACGGGGCATCGATGTCGGAATGCCGTGAAACTCACCGAGTCTAAGCGTTTCGCTGTTTGCGGAAGGAAGTGTGATGTAGAACAAGTAGCAGAAGCATACATGCTCAAGAGGGATCACCTGAAATTCAAAGGCAACTGAATTTCGGCAACCGGGGCATCGAAGTCGGAATGCCGTGAAACTCACTGACTCAAAGTGTTTCGCCGTTTGCGGAAGGAAGTGTGATGTAGAACAAGTAGCAGAAGCATACATGCTCAAGAGGGATCACCCGAAATTGAAAGGCAACTGAATTTCGGCAACCGGGGCATCGAAGCTGAAATGCCGCGAAACTCACCGAGTCAAAGCGTTTCGCTGTTTGCGGAATGAAGTGTGATGTAGAACAAGTAGCAGAAGCATACATGCTCTAGAGGGATCACCCGAAATTCAAAGCCAAATGAATTTCGGCATCCGGGGCATCGAATTCGAAATGCCGCGAAACTCACCGAGTCAAATTGTTTCGCTATTTGCGGAAGGAGGGGTGATGTAGAACAAGTAGCAGAAGCATACATGCTCTAGAGGGATCACCCGAAATTCAAAGGCAACTGAATTTCAGCAAACGGGGCATCGATGTCGGAATGCCGCGAAACGCACCGAGTCAAATTGTTTGGCCGTTTGCGGAAGGAAGTGTGATGTAGAACAAGTAGCAGAAGCATACATTGTCAAGAGGGATCACCCGAAATTCATAGGCAACTGAATTTCGGCAACTGGGCATCGAAGTCGGAATGCCACGAAACTCACCGAGTCAAAGCGTTTCGCTGTTTACGGAAGGAAGTGTGATGTAGAACAAGTAGCAGAAGCATACATGCACTAGTGGGATCACCCGAAATTCAAACGTAACTGAATTTCAGCAACCGGGGCATCGAAGTCGGAATGCCGCGAAACTCACCTAGTCAAAGCGTTTCGCTCTTTGCGGAAGGAAGTGTGATGTAGAACAAGTAGCAGAAGCATACATGCTCTAGAGGGATCACCCGAAATTCAAAGGCAATTGAATTTCGGCAAACGGGGCATCGATGTCGGAATGCCCCGAAACTCACCGAGTCAAAGCGTTTCGCTGTTTGCGGAAGGAAGTGTGATGTAGAACAAGTAGCAGAAGCACACATGCTCAAGAGGGATCACCTGAAATTCAAAGGCAACTGAATTTCAGCAAACGGGGCATCGATGTCGGAATGCCGCGAAACGCACCGAGTCAAATTGTTTGGCCGTTTGCGGAAGGAAGTGTGATGTAGAACAAGTAGCCGAAGCATACATTGTCAAGAGGGATCACCCGAAATTCATAGGCAACTGAATTTCGGCAACTGGGGCATCGAAGTCGGAATGCCGCGAAACTCACCGAGTCAAAGCGTTTCGCTGTTTACGGAAGGAAGTGTGATGTAGAACAAGTAGCAGAAGCATACATGCACTAGTGGGATCACCCGAAATTCAAACGTAACTGAATTTCAGCAACCGGGGCATCGAAGTCGGAATGCCGCGAAACTTACCTAGTCAAAGCGTTTCGCTCTTTGCGGAAGGAAGTGTGATGTAGAACAAGTAGCAGAAGCATACATGCTCTAGAGGGATCACCCGAAATTCAAAAGCAATTGAATTTCGGCAAACGGGGCATCGATGGCGGAATGCCCCGAAACTCACAGAGTCAAAGCGTTTCGCTGTTTGCGGAAGGAAGTGTGATGTAGAACAAGTAGCGGAAGCACACTTGCTCAAGAGGGATCACCCGAAATTCAAAGGCAACTGAATTTCGGTAACCGGGGCATCGAATTCGGAATGCCGCGAAACTCACAAAGTCAAATTGTTTCGCTGTTTGCGGAAGGAAGTGTGATGTAGAACAAGTAGCAGAAGCATACATTGTCAAGAGGGATCACCTGAAATTCAAAGGCAACTGAATTTCGGCAACCGGGGCATCGAATTCGGAATGCCGCAAAACTCACTGAGTCAAATTGTTTCGCCGTTTGCGGAAGGAAGTGTGATGTAGAAGAAGTAGCAGAAGCATACATGCTCTAGTGGGATCACCCGAAATTCAAAGGCAACTGAATTTCGGCAACCGGGGCATCAAAGTCGGAATGCCGTGAAACTCACCAAGTTAAAGCGTTTGGCCTTTTGCGGAAGAAGTTTGATGTAGAACAAGTAGCAGAAGCATACATGCTCATGAGGGATCACCCGAAATTCAAAGGCAACTGAATTTCGGCAACCGGGACATCGAAGTCGGAATGCCGCGAAACTCACCGAGTCGAAGCATTTCGCTGTTTGCGGAAGGAAGTGTGATGTAGAACAAGTAGCAGAAGCATAGATGCTCTAGTGGGATCACCCGAAATTCAAAGGCAACTGAATTTCGGCAACCGGGGCATCGAAGTCGGAATGTCGCGACACTCACCGAGTCAAAGCGTTTCGCTCTTTGCGGAAGGATGTGTGATGTAGAACAAGTAGCAGAAGCATAGATGCTCTAGAGGGATCACCCGAAATTCAAAGGCTACTGAATTTCGGCAAACGGGGCATCGAAGTCGGAATGCCGCGAAACTCACCGAGTCAAAGCGTTTCGCTGTTTGCGGAAGGAAGTGTGATGTAGAACAAGTAGTAGAAGCATACATGCTCAAGAGGGATCACCCAAAATTCAAAGGCAACTGAATTTCGGCAACCAGGGCATCGAAGTCGGAATGCCGCCAAACTCACCGAGTCAAAGCGTTTCGCAGTTTGCGGAAGGAAGTGTGATGTAGAACAAGTAGCAGAAGCATACATGCTCAAGAGGGATCACCCGAAATTCAAGGGCAACTGAATTTCGACAACCGGGGCATCGAAGTCGGAATGCCGCGAAACTCACCGAGTCGAAGCGTTTCGCTGTTTGCGGAAGGAAGTGTGACGTAGAACAAGTAGCAGAAGCATAGATGCTCTAGTGGGATCACCCGAAATTCAAAGGCAACTGAATTTCGGCAACCGGGGCATCGAAGTCGGAATGCCGCGAAACTCACCGAGTCAAAGCGTTTCGCTCTTTGCGGAAGGAAGTGTGATGGAGAACAAGTAGCAGAAGCATACATGCTCTAGAGGGATCACCCGAAATTCAAAGGCAACTGAATTTCGGCAAACGGGGCATCGATGTCGGAATGCCGCGAAACTCACCGAGTCGAAGCGTTTCGCTATTTGTGGAAGGAAGTGTGATGTAGAAGAAGTAGCAGAAGCATACATGCTCAAGAGGGATCACCCGAAATTCAAAGGCAACTGAATTTCGGCAACCGGGGCATCGAAGTCGGAATGCCGCGAAACTCACCGAGTTAAAGCGTTTCGCCGTTTGCGGAAGGAAGTGTGATGTAGAACAAGTAGCAGAAGCATACATGCTCAAGAGGGATCACCCGAAATTCAAAGGCAACTGAATTTCGGCAACCCGGGCATCGAAGTAGGAATGCCGCGAAACTCACCGAGTCGAACGTTTCGCTGTTTGCGGAAGGAAGTGTGACGTATAACAAGTAGCAGAAGCATAAATGCTCTAGTGGGATCACCCGAAATTTTAAAGGCAACTGAATTTCGGCAACCGGGGCATCGAAGTCGGAATGCCGCGAAACTCACTGAGTGAAAGCATTTCGCTCTTTGCGGAAGGAAGTGTGATGTAGAACAAGTAGCAGAAGCATACATGCTCTAGAGGGATCACCCGAAATTCAAAGGCAACTGAATTTCGGAAAACGGGGCATCGATGTCGGAATGCCGTGAAACTCCCGAGTCTAAGCGTTTCGCTGTTTGCGGAAGGAAGTGTGATGTAGAACAAGTAGCAGAAGCATACATGCTCAAGAGGGATCACCCGAAATTCAAAGGCAACTGAATTTCGGCAACCGGGGGCATCGAAGTCGGAATGCCGCGAAACTCACCGACTCAAAGCGTTTCGCCGTTTGCGGAAGGAAGTGTGATGTAGAACAAGTAGCAGAAGCATAAATGCTCAAGAGGGATCACCCGAAATTCAAAGGCAACTGAATTTCGGCAACCGGGCATCGAAGCCGAAATGCCGCGAAACTCACCGAGTCAAAGCGTTTCGCTGTTTGCGGAATGAAGTGTGATGTAGAACAAGTAGCAGAAGCATACATGCTCTAGAGGGATCACCCGAAATTCAAAGGCAACTGAATTTCGGCAACCGGGGCATCGAATTCGAAATGCCGCGAAACTCACCGAGTCAAAGTTTCGCTCTTTGCGGAAGGAAGGTGATGTAGAACAAGTAGCAGAAGCATACATGCTCTAGAGGGATCACCCGAAATTCAAAAGGCAACTGAATTTCGGCAAAACGGGGGCATCGATGTCGGAATGCCGCGAAACCGCACCAGTCAAATTGTTTGGCCGTTTGCGAAGGAAGTGTGATGTAGAACAAGTAGCAGAAGCATACATTGTCAAGAGGGATCTCCCGAAATTCATAGGCAACTGAATTTCGGCAACTGGGCATCGAAGTCGGAATGCCGCGAAACTCACCGAGTCAAAGCGTTTTGCTGTTTACGGAAGGAAGTGTGATGTAGAACAAGTAGCAGAAGCATACATGGTCTAGTGGGATCACCCGAAATTCAAACGTAACTGAAATTTCAGGCAACCGCGGGGCATCGAAGTCGGAATGCCGCGAAACTCACCTAGTCAAAGCGTTTGGCCTTTTGCGGAAGAAGTTTTATGTAGAACAAGTAGCAGAAGCAGACATGCTCAAGAGGGATCACCCGAAATTCAAAGGCAACTGAATTTCGGTAACCAGGGCATCGAAGTAGGAATGCCGCGAAACTCACCGAGTCGAACCGTTTCGCTGTTTGCGGAAGGAAGTGTGACGTATAACAAGTAGCAGAAGCATACATGCTCATTAGGGATCACCCGAAATTGAAAGGCAACTGAATTTCAGCAACCGGGACATCGAAGTCGGAATGCCGCGAAACTCACCGAGTCGAAGCGTTTCGCTGTTTCCGGAAGGAAGTGTGATGTAGAACAAGTAGCAGAAGCATACATGCTCTAGTGGGATCACCCGAAATTCAAAGGCAACTGAATTTCGGCAACCGGGGCATCGAAGCGTCGGAATGCGCGAAACTCACCGAATTTCGGTCCAAGCGTTTCGCCGTTTGCGGAAGGAAGTGTGATGTAGAACAAGTAGCAGAAGCATACATGCTCAAGAGGGATCACCCGAAATTCAAAGGCAACTGAATTTCGACAACCGGGGCATCGAAGTCAGAATGCCGCGAAACTCACCGAGTCGAAGCGTTTCGCTGTTTGCGGAAGGAAGTGTGACGTAGAACAAGTAGCAGAAGCATAGATGCTCTAGTGGGATCACCCGAAATTTTAAAGGCAACTGAATTTCGGCAACCGGGGCATCGAAGTCGGAATGCCGCGAAACTCACTGAGTGAAAGCATTTCGCTCTTTGCGGAAGGAAGTGTGATGTAGAACAAGTAGCAGAAGCATACATGCTCAAGAGGGATCACCCGAAATTCAAAGGCAACTGAATTTCAGAAAACGGGGCATCGATGTCGGAATGCCGTGAAACTCACCGAGTCTAAGCGTTTCGCTGTTTGCGGAAGGAAGTGTGATGTAGAACAAGTAGCAGAAGCATACATGGTCTAGTGGGATCACCCGAAATTCAAACGTAACTGAATTTCAGCAACCGGGGCATCGAAGTCGGAATGCCGCGAAACTCACCTAGTCAAAGCGTTTGGCCTTTTGCGGAAGAAGTTTTATGTAGAACAAGTAGCAGAAGCAGACATGCTCAAGAGGGATCACCCGAAATTCAAAGGCAACTGAATTTCGGTAACCAGGGCATCGAAGTAGGAATGCCGCGAAACTCACCGAGTCGAACCGTTTCGCTGTTTGCGGAAGGAAGTGTGAAGGAGTGTGATGTATAACAAGTAGCAGAAGCATACATGCTCATGAGGGATCACCCGAAATTGAAAGGCAACTGAATTTCAGCAACCGGGACATCGAAGTCGGAATGCCGCGAAACTCACCGAGTCGAAGCGTTTCGCTGTTTCCGGAAGGAAGTGTGATGTAGAACAAGTAGCAGAAGCATACATGCTCTAGAGGGATCACCCGAAATTCAAAGGCAACGGAATTTCGGCAAACGGGGCATCGATGGCGGAATGCCGCGAAACTCACCGAGTCAAATTGTTTCGCCCTTTGCGGAAGGAAGTGTGATGTAGAACAAGTAGCAGAAGCATACATTGTCCAGAGGCATCACCCGAAATTCATAGGCAACAGAATTTCGGCAACCGGGGCATCGAAGTCGGAATGCCGCGAAACTCACCGAGTCAAAGCGTTTGGCCTTTTGCGGAAGAAGTTTGATGTAGAACAAGTAGCAGAAGCATACATGCTCATGAGGGATCACCCGAAATTCAAAGGCAACTGAATTTCGGCAACCGGGACATCGAAGGCGGAATGCCGCGAAACTCACCGAGTCGAAGCGTTTCGCTGTTTGCGGAAGAAGTTTGATGTAGAACAAGTAGCAGAAGCATACATGCTCTAGAGGGATCACCCGAAATACAAAGGCAACGGAATTTCGGCAAACGGGGCATCGATGTCGGAATGCCGCGAAACTCACCGAGTCAAATTGTTTCGCCATTTTGCGGAAGGAAATGAGATGTAGAACAAGTAGCAGAAGCATACATTGTCAAGAGGGATCACCCGAAATTCATAGGCAACAAAATTTCGGCAACCGGGGCATCGAAGTCGAAATGCCGCGAAACTCACCGAGTCAAAGCGTTTCGCTGTTTACGGAAGGAAGTGTGATGTAGAACAAGTAGCAGAAGCATACATGCTCTAGTGGGATCACCCGAAATTCAAACGTAACTGAATTTCGGCAACCGGGGCATCGAAGTCGGAATGCCGCGAAACTCAGGTAGTCCAAATGTTTCGCTCTTTGCGGAAGGAAGTGTGATGTAGAACAAGTAGCAGAAGCATACATGCTCTAGAGGGATCACCCGAAATTCAAAACGCAATTGAATTTCGGCAAACGGGGCATCGATGTCGGAATGCCCCGAAACACCGTGAGTCAAAGCGTTTCGCTGTTTGCGGAAGGAAGTGTGATGTAGAACAAGTAGCAGAAGCACACATGCTCAAGAGGGATCACCTGAAATTCAAAGGCAACTGAATTTCAGCAACCGGGGCATCGAAGTCGGAATGCCGCGAAACTCACCGAGTCAAATTGTTTCGCCATTTGCGGAAGGAAGTGTGATGTAGAACAAGTAGGCAGAAGCATACATGCTCAAGAGGGATCACCCGAAATTCAAAGGCAACTGAATTTCGGCAACCGGGGCATCAAAGTTGGAATGCCGCGAAACTCACCGAGTCAAAGCGTTTCGCCGTTTGCGGAAGGAAGTGTGATGTAGAACAAGTAGCAGAAGCATACATTGTCAAGAGGGAAATCACCCGAAATTCAAAGGCAACTGAATTTCGGCAACCGGGGCATCGAATTCGGAATGCCGCGAAACACACCAAGTCAAAGCGTTTCGCTGTTTGCGGAAGGAAGTGTGATGTAGAACAAGTAGCAGAAGCATAGATGTTCTAAAGGTGGGATCACCCGAAATTCAAGGCAACTGAATTCGGCAAAATCGGGGCATCGATGTTTGCCGCGAAACTCACCGAGTCAAAGCGTTTCGCTGTTTGCGGAAGGAAGTGTGATGTAGAACAAGTAGCAGAAGCACACATGCTCAAGAGGGATCACCTGAAATTCAAAGGCAACTGAATTTCGGCAACCGGGGCATCGAAGTCGGAATGCCGCGAAACTCACCGAGTCAAAGTGTTTTGCTCTTTGCGGAAGGAAGTGTGATGTAGAACAAGTAGCAGAAGCATACATGCTCTAGAGGGATCAACCGAAATTCAAAGGCAATTGAATTTCGACAACCGGGGCATCGAAGCCGAAATGCCGCGAAACTCATCGAGTCAAAGCGTTTCGCTGTTTGCGGAATGAAGTGTGATGTAGAACAAGTAGCAGAAGCAGACATGCTCTAGAGGGAGCACCCGAAATTCAAAGGCAACTGAATTTCGGCAAACGGGGCATCGATGGCGGAATGCCGCGAAACTCACCGAGTCAAATTGTTTCGCCGTTTGCGGAAGGATGTGTGATGTAGGCCAAGTAGCAGAAGCATACATTGTCAAGAGGGATCACCCAAAATTCATAGGCAACAGAATTTCGGCAACCGGGGCATCGAAGTCAGAATGCCGCGAAACTCACCTAGTCAAAGTGTTTCGCTCTTTGCGAAAGGAAGTGTGATGTAGAACAAGTAGCAGAAGCATACATGCTCTAGAGGATCACCGAAATTCAAAGCAACTGAAATTTCGGCAACCGGGGCATCGAAGTTCGAAATGCCGCGAAACTCACCGAGTCAAATTGCGTTTCGCCGCTTTGCGGAAGGAGGTGTGATGTAGAACAAGTAGCAGAAGCATACATGCTCTAGAGGGATCACCCGCGAAATTCAAAGGCAACTGAATTTCGGCAAACCGGGGCAATCGATGACGGAATGTGGGGAAGCCGGCGAAACTCACCGAGTCACGCGAGCAACTGTTTCAAAGCCGTTTGCGGAAGGAAGTGGTGTATGTAGAAGCTTTTCAGACCGGGGCATGAAATAAGAAAGTGTGATGTAGAAACAAGTAGCAGAGCATACATGCTCAAGAGGGATCACCCGAAATTTCAAAGGCAACTGAATTTCGGCAACCGGGCTCGGAGATGTCAATGCGCGAAACTGCCGGTCGAGATCACCGAAAATTGTTTCGCCAGTTTCGCTCTTTGGAAGGAAGGAAGTGTGATGTAGAACAAGTAGCGAAGCATACATGCTCTACAGTCAAGCGTTCCCCGTTTGGCGGAAGTGAATGTGTGAGAACAATACACTCTAAGGGGGATCACGCCGAAAATTCAAAGGCAACTGAATTTCGGCAACGGGGCATCGAATGTCGGAATGCCGCGAAACTCACCGAGTCAAATTGTTTCGCTCGTTTGCGGAAGGAAGTGTGATGTAGAACAAGTAGCAGAAAGCATACATTGTCAAGAGGGATCACCCGAAATTCAAAAGGGCAACTGAATTTCGGCAAACCGGGGGTTCATCGAAGTCGGAATGCCGCGAACAACTCACCAGTCAAAGCGTTTCGCTGTTTGCGGAAGGAAGTGTGATGTAGAACAAGTAGCAGAAGCATACATGCTCTAGAGGGATCACCCGAAATTCAAAGGCAACTGAAATTTCGGCAAACTCGGGGCATACGACGTCGAAAGCCCGCGAAAACTTCAACCGGCGAATTTCGGTTTCGCTGTTTGCGGAAAAGTGTGATGCAGAACAAGTCACATTGTTTCGCTCTTTCTGCCGGAAGTCACCAACCGAAATCAAAGGCAACTGAATCTTCGGCAAAATTGCAAACTTCAAGCGTCTAAGCGTTCGTGTGATTTGCGTGAATGTCTGTGATGTTTAGAACAAGTAGAACATGCTCAAGCAGGGATAGTCAATACAGTCAAAGTTTCAAACAAGTAGCAGAAGCGAAATTCAAAGGCAACTGAATTTCGGCAACCGGGGCATCGAATGGAATGCCGCGAAACTCACCGAGTCAAATTGTTTCGCCGTTTGCGGAAGGAAGTGTGATGTAGAACAAGTAGCAGAAGCATACATGCTCTAGAGGGATCACCACCGAAATTCAAAGGCAACTGAATTTCGGCAACCGGGGGCATCGGAAAGCGAAATGCCGCGAAAACTCACCGGAGTCAAAGCGTTTCGCTTTCTGCGGAAAGGAAGTGTGATGTAGAACAAGTAGCAGAAGCATACATGCTCAAGAGGGATCACCCGAAATTTCAAAGGCAACTGAATTTCGGCAAACGGGGTATCGAATCGGAAATGCCGCGAAACTCACTCAACGCGAAGTGTGATGTACAAAACGTTTCGGTTGCGGAATTTCGGAAGTGTGATGTAGAACAAGTAGTAGAACAGAAGCATACATGCGAGGGATCAAGCCCGAAATTCAAAAGGCAACTGAATTTCGGCAAAGGGGCATCGATGTTCGGAAATGCCGCAATACTCACCGAGTCAAAGCGTTTCGCTGTTTGCGAAGGAAGTGTGAATGTAGAACAGTAGCAGAAGCATACATGTCAAGAAAAAGGGATCACCCGAAATTCAAAAGGCAACTGAATTTCGGCCGGGGCAGAATGCGAATGTAGATGCCGAGTGAGTCAAAGCGTTTCGCCAGTTTGCGGAAGAAGTGTGATGTAGAACAAGTAGCAGAAGCATACATGCAAAA
>NC_133298.1:662475-695205 GCF_005239225.2 Populus alba | reverse complement strand
TTCCTTCTGAAACCGGCAAAACGCTTTGAATCCGTGAGTTTCGCGGCATTCCGACTTCGATGCCCGTTGCCGAAATTCAGTTGCCTTTGATTCGGGTTTGATTCCCCTCTTTGAGCATGTATGCTTCTGCTACTTTGTTCTAACATCACACTTCCTTCCATAAACAGCCGAAACGCTTTGACTCGGTTGAGTTTCGCGGCATTCCGACTTCGATTGCCCGGTTGCCTAAATTCAGTTGCCTTTGAATATTCGGGTGATCCCTCTAGAGCATGTATGCTTCTGCTACTTGTTTACATCACACTTCTTCCAGTAAACAGCGAAAAACGCCATTTGACTCGGTGAGTTTCGCGGCATTCCGACTTCGATGCCCCCGTTGCCGAAATCAGTTTGCCTTTGAATTTCGGGTGTCCCCTCTTGAGCATGTATGTTCTGCTAACTTGTCTCTTCAACTTCTTCCGCCAAAAAAGGCGAAACGCTTTGACTCGAGTGAGTTTCACGGGCATTCCGACTTCGATGCCCCGGTTGCCGAAATTCAGTTGCCTTTGAATTTCGGGTGATCCCTCATGAGCATGTAGGCTTCTGCTTACTTGTTCTACATCTCACTTCCTTCCGCAAAGGCGAAACATTTGACTCCGGTGAGTTTTTGCGGCATTCCGACTCAATGCCCCGTGCCGAAATTCAGTTGCGTTGAATTTTGGGGTGAACCCTCTAGAGCATGTATGCTTCTCCTAATTGTTTCTACATCTCACTCCTTCCGCAAAGGCGCGAAACACCCCTTTGACTCGGTGAGTTTTTGCCGGCATCCGACTTTTGATGCCCCCGGTTGCCGAAATTCAGTTGCCTTTGAATTTCGGGTGATCCCTCTAGAGCATGTATGCTTCTGCTACTAGTTCTACAACACACTTCCTTCCGCAAACACCAAAACGCTTTGACTCGGTGTGTTTCGCGGCATTCCGACTTCGATGCCCCGGTTGCCGAAATTCAGTTGCCTTTGAATTTCGGAGATCCCTCTAGAGATGTATGCTTCTGCTACTAGTTCTACAAACACACTTCCGTTCCGTAAATAGCGAAACGCATTGACTGAGTTTCGCGGCATTCCGACTTCGATGCCCCGATTGCCGCAATTTAGTTGCCTTTGAATTTCGTGGTGATCGCTCATTGAGCATGTATTGCTTCTCTGCTACTTGTTCTGTTTCACACTTCCTTCCGGCAACCGGGCGAAACGCTTTGACTCGGTGAGTTCGCGGCGTTCCGAATTCCAATGCCCCCGGTTGCTGAAATTCAGTGCCTTTGAATTTCGGGTGATCCTACTGAGCCTGTTATGCTTCTCCTACTTGTTCTACATCACACTTCCTTCCGCAAACGGCGAAACGCTTTGACTCGGTGAGTTTCACGGCATTCCGACTTCCCCCGATGCCCCGGTTGCCGAAATTTCAGTTGCCTTTGAATTTCGGGTGATCCCTTTCTAGAGCATGTATGCTTCTGCTACTTGTTTCTACATCACACTTTCTTCCGTAAACAGCGAAACGCATTGACTCGGTGAGTTTCGCGGCATTCCGACTTCGATGCCCCCGTTGCCGAAATTCAGTTGCCTGTTGAATTTCGGGTGATCCCTCCATGAGCATGTAAGCTTCTGCCTACTTGTTTATACATCTCACTTCCTTCCGCAAAGGGCGAAACGCACTTTGACTCGGTGAGTTTTGCGGCATTCCGACTTCAATGCCCCGGTTGCCGAAATTCAGTTGCGTTTGAATTTGGGGTGAACCCTCTAGAGCATGTATGCTTCTCCTAATTGTTCTACATCTCACTTCCTTCCGCAAAGGGCGAAACACTTTGACTCGGTTCTGAGTTTTGCGCATTTCCGACTTCGATGCCCCGGTTTGCCGAAATCAGTTTGCCTTTGAATTTCGGGTGATCCCTCTAGAGCATGTATGCTTCTGCTACTAGTTCTACAACACACTTCCATCCGCAAACACCAAAACGCTTTGACTCGGTGTGTTTCGCGGCATTCCGACTTCGATGCCCCGGTTGCCGAAATTCAGTTGCCTTGAATTTCGGGTGAGATCCCTTCTAGAGCATGTATGCTTCTGCTACTAGTTTCTACATTCCACACTTCCCGTTCCGGTAAACAGCGAACGCATGTTGGACTCGGTGAGTTTCGCGGCATTCCGACTTCGATGCCCCGATTGCCGCAATTTAGTTGCCTTTGAATTTCGGGTGATCTCTCATGAGCATGTATGCTTCTGCTACTTGTTCTGCATCACACTTCCTTCCGCAACCGAGCGAAACGCTTGAACCTCGGGTTCGAGTTTTCGCGGGCATGCCGAATTCGATGCCCGGTACCGAGATTCAGTTTGCCTATGAATCGGTGTCCCTTCTTGAGCAGTATGCTTTCTGCCTACTTGTTCTACATTCAACACTTCCTTCTGTAACAGCGAAAACCTTTGCTCGGTTGAGTTCGCGCGGCATTCGACATCGATGCCCCGGGTTTGCTGAAAATTCAGGTTTGCCTTTGGATTTCGTGCGTGTGATCCCACTAGAGCATGTGCTTCTGCTACTTGTTCTACATCACACTTCCATCCGTAAAGGCGAAACGCTTTGACTCGCGTTGAGTTTCCGCGGCATTCCGACTTCGATGCCCCGTTTGCCGAAATTCGAGTTGCCTTTTTGAATTTCGCGATGGTGATCCCTCTTGAGCATGTTATGCTTCTGCCTACTTGTTGTTACATTCACACTTTCCTTTCGTTAAACACGAAACGCTTTGACTCAGTGAGTTTCGCGGCATTCCGACATTCGATGCCCGGTTGCGAAATTCAGTTGCCTTTGAATTTCGGGTGATCCCTCTAGAGCTTGTATGCTTCTGCACCCTACTGTTTCTACATCACACTTCCTTCACAAAGAGCGGAACGATTTGACTAGGTGACTTTCGCGGATTCTGAATCGATATTGCCGAAATCAGTTTCCGTTTGAATTTCGGGTGATTCCACTAGAGCATGTAATGACTTCTGCGTTCACATCACACTCCTTCCGCAAACGGCGAAACGCTTTGACCGGTGAGTTTCGCGGCAATGGCCCCGTTCAGTGAAAATTCAGCCTTTTGAATTTCGGGTGATCGAGGCATGTATGGCATTCTGTACTTTGTACAATCACACTTTCATCCGCAAAGAGCGAAACGCTTTGACTCGGTGAGTTTTTCGCGGCATTTCCGACTTTCGATGGCCCACGGTTGCCGAAATTCAGTTGCCTTTGAATTTCGGGTGACCCTCCTGAGCCTGTTTGAAAACGCCACTCTTGTTCGCATGCCACTTCGATGCCCCCAGTTCTACCGGAAATTTCAGTTGCTTTGAATTTTCGGGTGATCCCTCTGAGCATCGTAATGCTTCTGCTACTTGTTTCTACATTCACACTTCCTTCCATATCCGGTAAACAGCGAAACGCTTTGACTCGGTGAGTTTCGCGGCATTCCGACTTCGATGCCCCGGTTTGCCGAAATTCAGTTGCCTTTGAATTTCGGGTGATCCCTCTTTCTAAGAGCATGTATGCTTTCTGCTACTTGTTCTACATCACACTTCCTTCCGCAAAGGCGAAACGCTTTGACTCGGTGAAGTTTCGCGGCATTCCGACTTCGATGCCCCCGGTTGCCGAAATTCAGTTGCCTTTTGAATTTCGGGTGATCCAACTTGAGAGGCATGTATGCTTTTCTGCTACTTGTTCGTCTATGTTCACACTTCCTTCCGCAAACAGGCGAAACGCTTTGACTCGGTGAGTTTTGCGCATTCGACATCGATGCCCCGTCCGAAATTCATTGCCTGAATTTTCGGGTGATCCCTCTAGAGCATGTATGCTTGTGCTACTTGTTCTACATCACACTCCATCCGACAAACACGCGGGTGGTTTCGCGGCATGAGCCCCGGTTGCCGAAATTCAGTTGCCCAAGCATTTGCTTGACTTGTTCTATCACACTTCCTTCCGTAAACAACGAAACGCTGGCATCGCGTGAGTTTCGCAGGCTGTTCCGAATTCAATGCCCCGCTGCATGTAAAGCCGAAATTCTGCCCTCTAGAGCATGTATGCTTCTGCTACCAAAGTTTACTCCGTAAATCGGTGAGCGAACGCTTTGACATTCCCGACTTCCCCCGGTTTGCCGAAACAGTTGCGTTTGAAATTTGAGTGTCGCATGATCCCTCTAGCATGTATGCTTCTGCTACTTGTTCTACATCACATTTCCTTCCGCAAGGCGGAACGCTTTGACTCGGTGAGTTTCACAGCATTCCGACTCGATGCCCCACCGGCCCGTTTGCCGAATTCAAATTGTTTGAATTTCGGGTTGATCCCCTTGAGCATTTGCTTCTGCGGCGTTACTTGTGTACATCATTGCCTTTCGTAAACAGCGAAACGCTTTGGACACTTGTGATTTCGCGGCATTTCCGACTTCGATGCCCCGGTGCCGAAATTCAGTTAGGTTTGAATCGGGTGACCTCTAGAGCATGTATGCTTTGCTACTTGTTCTACATCACACTTCCTTCCACAAGAGCGGAACGATTGACTAGGTGACTTCTAAAGCATATATTCTAAACTCCAGTGGTCCGTTTGAATTCGGGGTGCAATCACTAGGCATTTTTCTACATGCTTCTGCTACTTCTACATCACACTTCCTTCCGCAACCGGCGAAACACTTTTGACTCGGTGAGTTTTGCGGCATTCCGACTTCAAGCCCCGGTTGCCGAAATTCAGTTGCCTTTGAATTCGAGTTGTGATCCCTCCTGTAGAGCATGTATGCTTCTGCTACTTAGTTCTACATCACACTTTCCTTCCGCAAAGACGGCCCGAAACGCTTGACTAGGTGACTCGCGGTTCGAATCGATGCCCCGGTGCGAAACGTGCGTTTGGATTTCGGAGTGATCCACTAGACTTCTTCTGAATTGCTTACATTCACACTTCCTTCGCCAAACGGCGAAACACTTTGACTCGGGAGTGCCTTTCCGGACTTCGATGCCCCGGTTGCCAAATTCAGTTGCCTATTGAATTTCGGTGATCCCTCTCAGAGCATGTATTGCCTGCTACTAGTTCTACATCACCACTTCCTTTCGTAAACAGCGAACGCTTTGATGTGTGACTTCGCCAGGCATGAATTCTGGCTCCCCGGTTGCCGACTAGTTCTAATGCGTTTGAATTTTCTCCATCACCACTAGAGCTTGTATGCCTTTTGTTCTACATCACACTTCCTTCCGCAAAACGGCGAAACACTACTCGGTATTTTCGCGCATTCACTTCGATTTTTGCCCCCGGTGCCGAAACTCAGTTGCCTTTGAATTTTCGGCGTGACTCCCTCTAGTTTCATGTATGCGGCATTCCGACTGCCACTTGCTTTTATGCCCCGATTGCACACTTCCTTCCACAAAGCAATTTAGCGAAACGCTTTTGAAACGGTGACTTTCGCGTCAATTTCGAATTGATCTCTCATGATGTTTTTTTTTTCTTTATTATTTTTTTTTTTTATTTTACCCGCATTGCCGAAATATGCTTTTGTTGCTACTTGTTCTGAAATTTCGGGTCACACTCCCACTAGAGCATGTATGCTTTCTGCTCTTGTTCTACCGGCCGAAAGCACACTTTGACCTTCCGGTGAACGGCGAAACAGCTTTCGACGGCGGTGAGTTTGCGGGCATCCCGAATTTCCAATGCCCGGTTGCCCCGGTTGCCGAAATTTCAGTTGCTTTGAATTTCGGGTGAATCCTCGAGAGCCTGTTATGCTTCTACCTTACTTGTTCTACAACACTTCCTTCCGTAAACAGCGAAATGCATTACTCGGTGGAGTTTCGCGGCATTCCGGACTTCGACCCTCGTACAGTTGCCGAATTCAGTTGCCTTTGATTTCGGGTGATCCCTCTAGAGCATGTATTGCTTATGCTACTAGTTCTCCAACACACTCCTTTCGTAAACAGCGAAAACGCATTGACTCCGCGTGAGTTTCGCAGACCTGAACTTCGATGCCCAATTGCCCGAAATTCAGTTGCCTTTGCATTTCGGGTTGATCCCTCATGAGCATGTGACGCTTCTGCTTACTTGTTCTGCATCACACTTTCCTCCGCAACCAGCCGAAACGCTTGACTCGGTTGAATTTCGCGGCGTTCCGAATCCAATTGCCCCGGTTGCCGAAATTCAGTTGCCTTTGATTTGTCGGGTGATCCCTCCTGAGCTGTATGCTCATGCTACTTGTTCTACATCACACTCCTTCCGCAACGCGGCGAAACGCTTTGACTCATTGTGACTTTCGCGGCATTTCGATGCCCCGGTGCCGCAAATTCAGCTTAGCCTTTGAATTTCGGGTGATCCACTTGAGCTATTCTATGCTTCTGCTACTTGTGAGGCGAAACGCTTTCACTCGGTGATCGCGGCTTCTTCGATGCCCGGGTGTTGCCGACAGTTGCCTTTGTATGTTCGGGTAGAGCATGAACTGTTCTACATTACACTAAAACAGCGAAACGCTTTGACTCGGTGAGTTTCGCGGCATTCCGACTCGATGATGCCCCGGTTGCCGAAATTCAGTTGCCTTTGAATTCGGGTGGGGTGAATCCCTCTAGAGCGATGTATACTTCGCTACTTTTTCTACATCACACTTCCTTCCGTCAACAGCGAAACGCTTTTTCCGGATTCGGCCCCGTTGCCGAAATTCAGTTGCCTTGGAATTTTCGGTTGCATCCCTCTCAGAGCATGTAACTTGTTCTTACATACACTTCGTGAGTTTCGCGGCATTCCGAATTCGATGCACAGGTTGCCGAAATTCAGTTTGCCTTTAAATTTTCGGGTGATTTGATCCCTCCTGAGCATGTGATGCTTCTGCTACTCGCTGCGGTGAGTTTCACGGCATTCCGATGATTGCCTAACATTCAGTTTGCTTTGAATTTCGGTGTCCCATCCTTGAGCATTCTGCTATCTTCTGCGTATTGTTCTACAATCACACTTCCTTCCGTAAACAACGAAACGCTTTGGACTCGGAGAGTTTGCACACATTCCGAACTTCGATGCCCGGTTGCCGAAATTCAGTTGCCTTTGAATTTGGGGTGAGAGTGATCCCTAGAGGGCATGTATGCTAACCCATGTTGCTATGCTGCTAATTGTTCTTGTTCATCACACTTGCTCACACTCCTTCCACAAAAGCGAAAAACGGCGAAACACTAAACGGCGAAACACTTTGGAGTCGAGTTTCTTGCCGGGCATTCGACTTCGATGCCCCGGTTGCCGAAAATTCAGTTGCCTTTGAATTTCGGGTGATCCCTCTAGAGCATTGTATGCTTCTGCTACTTGTTCTACATCACACTTCCTTCCGCAAACGGCGAAACGCTTTCACTCGGTGAGTTTCGCGGCATTCCGAAATCGATGCCCCGGTTGCCGAAATTCAGTTGCCTTTAAATTTCGGGTGATCCCTCCTGAGCATGGTTGCTTCTGCTACTTGTTCTACATCACACTACACAAACAGCGAAACGGTTTGACTCGGTGAGTTTCACGGCATTCCGACTTCGATGCCCCGGTTGCCTAAATTCAGTTGCCTTTGAATTTCGGGTTGATCCCCTTGAGCATGTATGCTTATGCTAATTGTTCTACATCACACTTCCTTCCGCAAACGGCGAAACACTTTGACTCGGTGAGTTTTGCGGCATTCGACTTCGATGCCCCGGTTGCCGAAATTCAGTTGCCTTTGAATTTCGGGTGATCCCTCTAGAGCATGTATGCTTCTGCTACTAGTTTTACAACACACTTCCTTCCGTAAACAGCGAAACGCATTGACTCGGTGAGTTTCGCGGCATTCCAACTTCGATGCCCCGATTGCTGAAATTCATTTGCCTTTGAATTTCGGGTGATCCCTCATGAGCATGTATGCTTCTGCTACTTGTTCTGCATCACACTTCCTTCCGCAACCGGCGAAACGCTTTGACTCGGTGACTTTCGCGGCGTTCCAAATTCAATGCCCCGGTTGCCGAAATTCAGTTGCCTTTGAATTTCGGGTGATCCCTCCTGAGGCTGTATGCTTCTGCTACTTGTTCTGCATCACACTTCCTTCCGCAACCGGCGAAACGCTTTGACTCGGTGACTTTCGCGGCGTTCCGAATTCAATACCCCGGTTGCCGAAATTCAGTTGCCTTTGAATTTCGGGTGATCCCTCCTGAGCCTGTATGCTTCTGCTACTTGTTCTGCATCACACTTCCTTCCGCAAACAGCGAAACGCTTTCACTCGGTGAGTTTCGCGGCATTCCGACTTCGATGCCCCGATTCCCGCAATTTAGTTGCCTTTGAATTTCGGGTGATCTCTCATGAGCATGTATGCTTCTGCTACTTGTTCTACATCACACTTCCTTCCACAAAGAGCGAAACGCTTTGACTCGGTGACTTTCGCGGCATTCCGAATTCGATGCCCCGGTTGCCGAAATTCAGTTGCCTTTGAATTTCGGGTGATCCCTCCTAAGCCTGTATGCTTCTGCTACTTATTCTACATCACACTTCCTTCCCCAAAGAGCGAAACGCTTTGACTCGGTGACTTTCGCGGCATTCCGAATTCGATGCCCCGGTTGCCGAAATTCAGTTGCCTTTGAATTTTGGGTGATCCCTCCTGAGCCTGTATGCTTCTGCTACTTGTTCTACATCACACTTCCTTCTGCAAACGGCGAAACGCTTTGACTCGGTGAGTTTCGCGGCATTCCGACTTCGATGCCCCGTTTGCCGAAATTCAGTTGCCTTTGAATTTCGGGTGATCCCTCTTGAGCATGTATGCTTCTGCTACTTGTTCTACATCACACTTCCTTCCATAAACAGCGAAACGCTTTGACTCGGTGAGTTTCACGGCATTCCGACTTCGATGCCCCGGTTGCCCGAAATTCAGTTGCCTTTGAATTTCGGGTGATCCCTCTAGAGCATGTATGCTTCTGCTACTTGTTCTACATCACACTTCGTTCTGCAAACGGTGAAACGCTTTAACTCGGTGAGTTTCGCGGCATTCCGAAATTCGATGCCCCGGTTGCCGAAATTCAGTTGCCTTTAAATTTCGGGTGATCCCTCCTGAGCATGTATGCTTCTGCTACTTGTTCTACATCACACTTCCTTCCACAAACAGCGAAACGGTTTGACTCGGTGAGTTTCACGGCATTCCGACTTCGATGCCCCGGTTGCCTAAATTCAGTTGCCTTTGAATTTCGGGTGATCCCTCTTGAGCATGTATCCTTCTGCTACTTGTTCTACATCACACTTCCTTCCGTAAACAACGAAACGCTTTGACTCGGTGAGTTTCGCGGTATTCCGACTTCGATGCCCCGGTTGCTGAAATTCATTTGCCTTTGAATTTCGGGTGATCCCTCATGAGCATGTATGCTTCTGCTACTTGTTCTGCATCACACTTCTTCCGCAACAACGGCGAAACGCTTTTGAACTCGGTGAATTTTCGCGGCATTCCAAATTCAATGCCCCGGTTGCGAAATTCAGTTGCCTTTGAATTTCATTTTTGATGGTACTTGTTCTGCATCACACTTTCCTTCCGCAAAAGAAACGCTTTGAACTCGGTGAGTTTCGCGGATTCCGACTTCGATGCCCCGGTTGCCGAAATTCAGTTGCCTTTGAATTTCGGGTGATCCCTTTGAGCATGTATGCTTCTGCTACTGTTCTACATCACACTTCCTTCCGCAAAGGCGAAAGCTTTGACTCGGTGAGTTCGCGGCATTCCGACCGACTTGCCTTTGAATTTCGGGTGATCCCTCCTGATGCCCGAATAATTCAGTTGATTTTCGATGCCCCGGTTGCCGAAATTCAGTTTGCGGGGTGATCCCTCATGAGCATGTAAGCTTCTGCTACTTGTTCAGTTTCGCAAACGGCGAAACGCGTTGACTCAGAGAGTTTCACGGCATTCCGACTTCGATGCCCTGGTTGCCGAAATTCAGTTGCCTTTGAATTTCGGGTGATTCCTCTTGAGCTTGTATGCTTCTGCTACTTGTTCTACATCACACTTCCTTCCGCAACCGGCGAAACGCTTTGACTCGGTGACTTTCGCGGCATTCCGAATTCGATGCCCCGGTTGCCGAAATTCAGTTGCCTTTGAATTTGGGGTGATCCCTTCTGAGCCTGTATACTTCTGCTACTTGTTCTACATCACACTTCCTTCCGCAAACGGCGAAACGCTTTGACTCGGTGAGTTTTCGCGACATTCCGACTTCGATGCCCCGGTTGCCGAAATTCAGTTGCCTTTGAATTTCGGTGTGATCCCACTAGAGCATCTATTGCGTCTGCTACTTGTTCTACAACACACTTCCATCCGCAAACGGCGAAATGCTTTAACTCGGTGAGTTTCGCGGCATTCCGACTTCGATGCCCCCGTTGCCGAAATTCAGTTGCCTTTGAATTTCGGGTGATCCCTCCTGAGCATGTATGCTTCTGCTACTTGTTCTACATCACACTTCCTTCCGCAAAAGGCGAAACGCTTTGACTCGGTGAGTTTCACGGCATTCCGACTTCGATGCCCCGGTTGACGAAATTCAGTTGCCTTTGAATTTGGGTGATCCTCATTGAGCATGTAAGCTTCTGCTACTTGTTCTACATCACACTTTCCTTTCGCAAACGGCGAAACGCGTTGACTCGGAGAGTTTCACGGCATTCCGACTTCGATGCCCCGGTTGCTGAAATTCAGTTGCCTTTGAATTTCGGGTGATCCCTCTTGAGCATGTATGCTTCTGCTACTTGTTCTACATCACACTTCCTTCCGCAACCGGCGAAACGCTTTGACTCGGTAAATTTCGCGGCATTCCGAATTCAATGCCACGGTTGCCGAAATTCAGTTGCCTTTGAATTTCGGGTGATCCCTCCTGAGCCTGTATGCTTCTGCTACTTGTTCTACATCACACTTCCTTCCGCAAACGGCGAAACGCTTTGACTCGGTGAGTTTCGCGGCATTCCGACTTCGATGCCCCGTTGCCGAAATTCAGTTGCCTTTGAATTTCGGGTGATCCCTCCTGATCATGTATGCTTCTGCTACTTGTTCTCTATCACACTTCCTTCCGCAAAAGGCGAAACGCTTTGACTCGGTGAGTTTCACGGCATTCCGACTTCGATGCCCCGGTTGCCGAAATTCAGTTGCCTTTGAATTTCGGGTGATCCCTCATGAGCATGTAAGCTTCTGCTACTTGTTCTACATCACACTTCGTTTCGCAAACGGCGAAACGCGTTGACTCGGAGAGTTTCACGGCATTCCGACTTCGATGCCCTGGTTGCCGAAATTCAGTTGCCTTTGAATTTCGGGTGATTCCTCTTGAGCTTGTATGCTTCTGCTACTTGTTCTACATCACACTTCCTTCCGCAACCGGCGAAACGCTTTGACTCGGTGACTTTCGCGGCATTCCGAATTCGATGCCCCGGTTGCCGAAATTCAGTTGCCTTTGAATTTGGGGTGATCCCTTCTGAGCCTGTATACTTCTGCTACTTGTTCTACATCACACTTCCTTCCGCAAACGGCGAAACGCTTTGACTCGGTGAGTTTCGCGACATTCCGACTTCGATGCCCCGGTTGCTGAAATTCAGTTGCCTTTGAATTTCGGGTGATCCCACTAGAGCATCTATGCGTCTGCTACTTGTTCTACAACACACTTCCATCCGCAAACGGCGAAACGCTTTAACTCGGTGAGTTTCGCGGCATTCCGACTTCGATGCCCCCGTTGCCGAAATTCAGTTGCCTTTGAATTTCTGGTGATCCCTCCTGAGCATGTATGCTTCTGCTACTTGTTCTACATCACACTTCCTTCCGCAAAAGGCGAAACGCTTTGACTCGGTGAGTTTCACGGCATTCCGACTTCGATGCCCCGGTTGACGAAATTCAGTTGCCTTTGAATTTCGGGTGATCCCTCATGAGCATGTAAGCTTCTGCTACTTGTTCTACATCACACTTCCTTTCGCAAACGGCGAAACGCGTTGACTCGGAGAGTTTCACGGCATTCCGACTTCGATGCCCCGGTTGCCGAAATTCAGTTGCCTATGAATTTCGGGTGATCCCTCTAGAGCATGTATGCTTATGCTACTAGTTCTACAACACACTTCCTTCTGTAAACAGCGAAACGCATTGACTCGGTGAGTTTCGCGGCATTCCGACTTCGAGGACCCGATTGCCGAAATTCAGTTGCCTTTGAATTTCGGGTGATCCCTCATGAGCATGTATGCTTCTGCTACTTGTTCTGCATCACACTTCCTTCCGCAACCGGCGAAACGCTTTGACTCGGTGAATTTCGCGGCATTCCGAATTCAATGCCACGGTTGCCGAAATTCAGTTGCCTTTGAATTTCGGGTGATCCCTCCTGAGCCTGTATGCTTCTGCTACTTGTTCTACATCACACTTCCTTCCGCAAACGGCGAAACGCTTTGACTCGGTGAGTTTCGCGGCATTCCGACTTCGATGCCCCGGTTGCCGAAATTCAGTTGCCTTTGAATTTCGGGTGATCCCTCTTGAGCATGTATGCTTCTGCTACTTGTTCTACGTCACACTTCCTTCCGCAAATGGCGAAACGCTTTGACTCGGTCAGTTTCACGGCATTCCGACTTCGATGCCCCGGATGCCGAAATTCAGTTGCCTTTTAATTTCGATTGATCCCTCTAGAGCATGTATGCTTCTGCTACTTGTTCTACATAACACTCCCTTCCGTAAACAGCGAAACGCATTGACTCGGTGAGTTTCGCGGTATTCCGATTTCGATGCCGGTTGCCCAAATTCAGTTGCCTTTGAATTTTGGGTGATCCCTCTTGAGCTTGTATGCTTCTGCTACTTGTTCTACATCACACTTCCTTCCACAACCGGCGAAACGCTTTGACTCGGTGAATTTCGCGGCGTTCCGAACTCAATGCCCCGGTTGCCGAAATTCAGTTGCCTTTGAATTTCGGGTGATCCCTCCTGAGCCTGTATGCTTCTGCTACTTGTTCTACATCACACTTCCTTCCGCAAACGGCGAAACGCTTTGAATCGGTGAGTTTCGCGGCATTCCGACTTCGATGCCCCGTTTGCCGAAATTCAGTTGCCTTTGAATTTCGGGTGATCCTCTTGAGCATGTATGCTTCTGCTACTTGTTCTACATCACACTTCCTTCCGCAAACGGCGAAACGCTTTGACTCGGTGAGTTTCGCGGCATTTCAACTTCGATGCCCCGGTTGCCGAAATTTAGTTGCCTTTGAATTTCGGGTGATCCCTCTTGAGCATGTATGCTTCTGCTACTTGTTCTACATCACACTTCCTTCCGCAAATGGCGAAACGCTTTGACTCGGTGAGTTTCGCGGCATTTCGACTTCGATGCCCCGGTTGCCGAAATTCAGTTGCCTTTGAATTTCGGGTGATCCCTCTTGACAATGTATGCTTCTGCTACTTGTTCTACATCACACTTCCTTCCGCAAACGGTGAAACAATTTGACTCGGTGAGTTTCGCGGCATTCTGAATACGATGCCCCGGTTGCCGAAATTCAGTTGCGTTTGAATTTCGGGTGATTCCTCTTGAGCATGTATGCTTCTGCTACTTGCTCTACATCACACTTCCTTCTGCAAACGGCGAAACGCTTTGAATCGGTGTGTTTCGCGGCATTCCGAATTCGATGCCCCGGTTTCCGAAATTCAGTTGCCTTTGAATTTCGGGTGATCCCTCTTGAGCATGTATGCTTTTGCTACTTGTTCTACATCACACTTCCTTCCGCAAACGGTGAAACGCTTTGACTCGGTGAGTTTCGGGGCATTTCGCCTTCGATGCCCCGTTTGTCGAAATTCAGTTGCCTTTGAATTTCGGGTCATCCCTCTTGAGCATGTATGTGTCTGCTACTTCTTCTACATCTCACTTCCGTTCGCAAACAATTAAACGCTTTGACTCGGTGAGTTTCGCGGCATTTCAGCTTCGATGCCCCGGTTGCCGAAATTCAGTTGCCTTTGAATTTCGGGTGATCCCTCCTGAGCATGTACGCTTCTGCTACTTGTTCTACATCACACTTCCTTCCGCAAACGGCGAAACGCTTTGACTCGGTGAGTTTCGGGGCATTCCGCCTTCGATGCCCCGTTTGCCGAAATTCAGTTGCCTTTGAATTTCGGGTGATCCCTCTTGAGCATGTATGTGTCTGCTACTTGTTCTACATGACACTTCCTTCCGCAAATAACGAAACGATTTGACTCGGTGAGTTTCGCGGCATTTCGGCTTCGATGCCCCGGTTGCCGAAATTCAGTTGCCTTTGAATTTCGGGTGATCCCTCCTGAGCATGTATGCTTCTGCTACTTTTCTACATCACACTTCCTTCCACAAACAGCGAAACGCTTTGACTCGGTGAGTTTCGCGGCATTCCGAATTCGATGCCCCGGTTGCCGAAATTCAGTTGCCTTTGAATTTCGGGTGATCCCTCCTGAGCATGTATGCTTCTGCTCCTTGTTCTACATCACACTTCCTTCCGCAAACAGCGAACGCTTTGACTCGGTTACTTTCGCGGCATTCCGACTTCGATGCCCCGGTTGCCGAAATTCAGTTGCCTTTGAATTTCGGGTGATCCCTCTTGACAATGTATGCTTCTGCTACTTGTTCTACATCACACTTCCTTCCGCAAACGGCGAAACAATTTGACTCGGTGAGTTTCGCGGCATTCTGAATTCGATGCCCCGGTTGCCGAAATTCAGTTGCCTTTGAATTTCGGGTGATCCCTCCTGAGCATGTATGCTTCTGCTACTTGTTCTACATCACACTTCCTTCCGCAAACGGCGAAACGCTTTGACTCGGTGAGTTTCGCGGCATTTCGACTTCGATGCCCCGGTTGCCGAAATTCAGTTGCCTTTGAATTTCGGGTGATCCCTCCTGAGCATGTATGCTTCTGCTACTTGTTCTACATCACACTTCCTTCCGCAAACGGCGAAACGCTTTGACTCGGTGTGTTTCGCGGCATTCTGAATTCGATGCCCCGTGTCAGAACCCAATTTTTGACCATTTTATTTTTATTATTATTATTATTTTATTTATTGAAAAGGATAAAAAATTTGATGAAAAAATAATGATGATGATGAAAAAACAAGTAAAATGGTTTCACTGAAGGTGCTTGCCAAGGCACTTATCGTTCCTATAGCTGATTGCTTCGCACCAACTCCCATATATCAATTGTTTTGAAGATAAAGCTATGGTGATGGTAGGTCGAGAATGGTCTGCATGTGACTGCAACTAAGTGTTGAAAAGATGCCTTTGTCGAGCATAATGAATGTTTGAAAGATTCCAGAAATTCCAATGAATGATCACAAAATGTTTAGCCCTTTTTGTGTTATCATGCCAGTATTCATGTTGGCATAAGTTCTTTGTTGTTGAACTTCTTTTCCTAAGCTTCAATGAAATAATGAGTTTCTCATTCAATCGTGTTTGCGACCAATCATTATTTATCTTCTTAAGAGAGTTTTCTTATAAGGACTCACAAATACACCTTTGAAGCCTCGCGTGATCTCATAGACGTAATTCATCTCTTGTACCAAAATTCATTTCCCTATTGGAGTTTTGAAAAAATTGATCTGGTATTTTGATTTCAAAAATAATTTGATGTTCTTTCAAAAATGATATTTTTAACATTCTACTTGTAGAATGACAATTGAATCAAGCAACTCCATCATTGAGGTGACTAAATTATAAAAAAAAAAAAAAAATGAATAAACACCCTTACCCATGACTCTTGAATCATTTGTTTTTAAATGTATGAATAATGGTATGTAGTACACTCGTTGCTCATGATCCATGAAATGCATCTTTGCAAGGACCAAACCATCACACTGGATGAGGTCAAAGTTTATTGATCTTAACTGCTTGCGCTTAAAATGAGGAAAGGCCATCTTTGTTATTCCTTTCACATTCTGAAATAAGTACATCCCTTGCTATCCCTTTTTGAGCCTGAATAATTTTTCTTTCATGAAAAAATCCCGACTAGGATCACACCCCACACTGGGGGGCAAGAGAAAATTTCAATGAGAAAAGTGAAAAAGCTACAAGAAAGCCAAAAAAAAAGCATAAGAGCTCAAGAAACTCAAATGCTAGGGGGCATGCCCAAATCACTAGAAAACGTGACATCCAAAATTAAAGTGGGTATGCCCTAGCAAAGCAATAAAAAAAGAAGAAGCAACAAATCAAAGAAGTGCGACAAAAGAAAATATGAATGACGTCAATAGTCAAATTGTTGATAGTGATCCTTAGTCTTTGAAACCCTGAAACACTCTTTGAGCCTTATGAATCCTTTTCTTTCATAACCAAGAACCACAGCCTACGTTACGTGCCTGTAAAAGTCATTTCTAATCAAGCAAGCAAGCAACCTAGAACAATAAACAATGCTCTTCAAATGCAAAGAATACTTTTTCATAAGATTCATGACATCAAGAATAAACTACTCATTATTATTCATGCTGATAAAAATGAATGATTCAAAAAGAGATAAATTTTTCTCATATAAAACCTCGAGCTTTTTCTCGAGCCCTTCACTTTGAAACAAAAGGTCATCTCATGACTGAAGATCTCATTGCCAAACACAAGAGCAAATAACCTCCTTTTCCAATAAAGGAAATAACCAAGGAGTTGCAAGATTTCAAAAGCAAATTGTTTTAGATTCACATCGAAATAATTTTTGTTTTCAAAATGCAAGATCAAGATTTCAAGATTCATTCTAGACCCACATTCCTTCACTGAAATGAACCAAAAGAGATATGAGAGAATGGTCTTTTAAAATCATTATTTGTCTAAGTCGCTGACAAAGCACACTTGGGGGCAATGACCAGTACAAGGGGGCAATATTGTATTTTCTCTTCTAGAAAAAGAGAGGAATATCTCCTACAACAAGACAAGGGGCATTTTGGTTTACGAAAGACAATTTGATCCTTTCAGCAAGTGACACCGAATGTTTTTATCAGTGAAATGAGGGGCAATGAATAAGTCCTCTCAAATTATTTGACGAGTCAGAAATCTTCAGCAAATAAGTGGGTCGCGATGGGCGCCATAAAGGCTGAGTTGTGGGAACAAATCTGGAAATAGACTTACATGGGCCAACTCGAGTGGGCTAGAAGCCAAGCGACAAAAATGACCCAAATCAGAGGTAGCAAGTCCTCATCAGTCAAGCAACAAGAAGATTAAGAAGAAATGGGGGCCTATATTTCAAATCAGGTAAAGATGCATGCATATCATCTAAAATTTGAGACATTGGACAATGAGTTTTGCAAATTTCATATGAGAAAATCCCAATGGAATCCATCAAGTGGAAGGCCAACTTGAAATGGCCAAAGATCAAAATTGTTGTTGAATGTTTTTCATTTTTGAGAATTTTTCAACATGGGAAGGCCGCCCATAAGAAATAGGCCATCTAAAAAATCTTCGTGCTTTTCTTCCTCTTCGAGTGCCTTTGAGCACCCGTTTTCCTTTTCAAATGCCTTTGAGCATTTACCTTCCTTCTCGAGCGCCTTTGAGCCCTCACTTTCTTCTTCAAGTGCCTTTGAGCACTCGCTTTCCTCTTCGAGCGCCTTTGAGCCCTTGCTTTTCTGTGCGAGTGCCTCTGAGCCCTTGTCTTCCTTTTCGAGCGCCTCTAAGCACTCGCTTTCCCCTTCAAGTGCCTCTGAGCACTAGTGCCTCTGAGCACTCGCTTTACCATTCAAGTGCCTTTGAGCACTAGTGCCTCTGAGCACTCGTTTTACCCTTCAAGTGCCTCTGAGCACTCGCTTTCCCTTCAAGTGCCTTTGAGCACCATTGCCTCTGAGCACTCGCTTTTCCCTTCAAGTGCCTTTGAGCACCAGTGCCTCTGAGCACTCGATTCCTCTTCAAGCACCTTTGAGCACCAGTGACCTCTGAGCACTCGATTCCCCTTCAAGTGCCTTTGAGCACCAGTGCCTCTGAGCACTCGCTTTTCCCTTCAAGTGCCTTTGAGCACCAGTGCCTCTGAGCACTCGATTCCCCTTCAAGTGCCTTTGAGCACCAGTGCCTCTGAGCACTCGCTTTGCCCTTCAAGTGCCTTTGAGCACCAGTGCCTCTGAGCACTCGATTCCCCTTCAAGTGCCTTTGAGCACCAGTGCCTTTGAGCACCAGTGCCTCTGAGCACTCGCTTTGCCTTTCAAGTGCCTTTGAGCACCAGTGCCTCTGAGCACTCGCTTTGCCCTTCAAGTGCCTTTGAGCACTAGTGCCTCTGAGCACTCGCTTTCCCCTTCAAGTGCCTTTGAGCACTCGCTTTCCCTTTCAAGTGCCTTTGAGCACTCACCTTCCTTCTCGAGCGCGTCTGAGCCCTCGCTTTTCTTTTTGAGCGCATTTTGAGCACTCGCTTTCTTTTTTGAGCTCATGTACGAGCCTTTACATTCTTTCAAGTGTGCTTTCAAGCCCTCATTTTCCTTTTTTTTTTACTTAGGTAGGTCACCCATCACAATGAGACCACTTCTAAAAAAAAAAAAAAAAAAAACAAAAAAACAAAAAAAAACAAAAAAACCAAAAACAAAAAAGTGGGTCGTCTTCCAAAATGACTTGTTTCTTGTTTTCAATCTCTGTAAAAGTCATGTGTCCATCTACTGTTTTCAAAAAAAAAAAAACAAAAAAAAGTGGGTCGTCTTCCAAATGACTTGTTTCTTGTTTTCTACATCTCTCTCTAAAGGTCGTGAGTCAATCTACTGTTTTTTAAGTTTTCAAGAAAAAAAAAAGGAAAAAAAAATGGTTCTTTCTCTATCTACTTTTCTTTATAAATTTACTACACAAAGATAAAAGAAAATGAAATTTTCCAATATCTTTGCATAGTAAATATTATAAAGAGGGGGCAACTGTCATAACCCAATTTTTGACCATTTTATTTTTATTATTATTATTATTTTATTTATTGAAAAGGATAAAAAATTTGATGAAAAAATAATGATGATGATGAAAAAACAAGTAAAATGAAATAAATGAAGAATGAATTAAATTTTGGGTTAAGGGCAATATGAATGGAAGTTTTGGGGTTTAAATAAACTTTGAAATTAATCTAATTAAGCTTGGAATTAATTTATTTAATCTAATTAAGGGTTTAAACTGGAGGATTGATAAATTTCTAGACTTAATTAAGCTTGAAATTAAGTTAATTCATCCAATCAAGGATTTAATTGGAGAATTAATAAGTTTTGAGACTTAATTAAGCTTTGAATTAATTTAATTAATTCAGTTAAGGATTTAATTGGAGAATTGATAAGTTTGGAGACTTAATTAAGCTTGTAATTAATTTTATTAATTCAATCAGGGGTTTAATTAGAGAATTGATAAGTTTTAGACTTAATTGGACTTTGGATTTAATTAAATTAACTTATTCAAGGGCTTAATTGAAAAACTATTAAGGTTTGGGGTCCAAATTTTGAAATTAAAAATACAAGGACGACATTGGAAAAGCGCCGAAATAAAGGGGTCCAAATTTAAATTTTATCCAGGGGCTTGATTGCACGATTTCATAATTCCAGGGACCAAATTGAAAGCAGCCTTTAGAACTAGAAAACGGGGCCGTTTTGCAGCGACTGTTCACCGTCTTCTTCCTCTGCAACGGCTCTGCCATTAAAGGCAGAGACGTTTCATCCGTTGGCAGCAACGCTTACTCATTGAAGATGGCTGTTACCACCGGTTCTGGCCTTATAAAAGGAAGAAATCACAGAACAAAAGGGAGGGGGGATCACAGAAACGAAAGGAGAAAACAGAGAGCACAAACGAAAAGAGAGGGGGGACAAAAAAAAGGGGGAGAAACACAGAATCGGGGGGAATCACAGAAACAAAAAAAACACAAACGAAACAAGAGGGGAAACAGGAAAAAAACAGAGAGACCCGCAGAAATAAAAACGCAGAGAGCAAGGGAGAAAAAGGGCAGCACACACACATAGTGACAAGAATTATCTTTGAAACCGTTTTCGTCCCTGCAAACAAAGGAAAGACCAGTATTCATTCAAAGAACATCACAGTAAACCGGCTCTTCATTATTGTTTCCTTCATCATCCCAAGAGCTGCAGGAAGACTGAAGTATACGGGCACAGAATCAAAAGGAAACAAAAGAAAGCAGAAGAAGGAGAAGAGCAGAGGATGTAGTCGGCCAGCCAGAGCTTCGCCACCGTCTCCATCCCCTCGCAGACCAGGTAAGAAGCTCCCCTTTTTAATTAAGCATCTCTTACACTGTGCAAGTGAATTTTAATTCACTTGCACAGTGCTGCTGAGCCCGGCCGGGCCACTGGCTTGGGCCAGTGGCCGGGCCGGGCTGGCTGGGCTTAGCCCAGCCCATGCGGGCTGAGCTGGGCCCAGCCCAAAAAAAATAAAAAAAAATAGAAAAAATAGAAAAATAAAAAGCAGAAAAATAAAAAAATAAAAAAAATAAAAAATGTGTATGCATGAATAAAAATAATGTAAATTTATTGGTTTATTCACTGACGCCAGAGTCAGGAATAAAAATACCGGTTTAAATTTATATTATTTTTATTCGTTGTATTTTTATTTTGTTTAGCTAGAAAAATAAACAAATATGTGCATGCGTAAAAATAAATTTATTTTTATTTATTTATTCATTGGCGTTAGAGTAGGGAATAAAAAATATTGATCTAATTAATTTTCGTAGCTACGAATTTTTACCAACGCCAGAGTTGGAATTATTCGAGCTCGAATATTCACTGACGCCAGAGTCAGGAATATTATAAACAAATCATCATAGCATAAACTAATAAACATTTAGCAATTTAAGACAAAACCAGCAATGCAGTCTGTCTTAGGCAGAACGTTGAAGGGGTGATAATATCTTCCCTTTTACGTAACCAATCCCGAGCCATAGAATCTCTGTTGACTAGTTAGGGTTCCTAGTGACCATAATACTAGGTGGCGACTCCTCAAACGAGACATTTTTTCCTTAAAAGAACCGGATGCCAGAAATCTGTTCTTTTTCCATAATTCAAGAGAATTATTATTTTTAGGGCCGCCGCGATGTCGGGTGCGACAGAATGGCGAGTCCACTGGGGAAAATGATTAAGCTTTGTCTTTTGTCTTATTATTGCTATTTTTTATTTAATTTTTTTTTTTGTTGTTTTTATTTGTTTATTTTTCCTGCATTTACTGCTTTAGCATGCATCCTTGTTTATGTTGCCATGCATCACTTTGAGAGCACACACTTTGCAACCTAGGATAAGTGGGAAAGTAACGGTACCCCAATGGCTTTAGCCTGGGAAAGACTCGTGAAACCATCCAACTCTCGCTTGATTGTTTACTTGGAAGTGGTTGATATGCTAAACTGATATTACTCAGGGCCTCTATCTTCACACTACTTGTAAGCCTCATATCGACCTTTCATGGACGATCACTGAGCATGCGAGAGACCCTTTGAAACTAGATAATGACCAACCCCTTGATGCACTCAGTAATTAGGATCTTTCAATTAGGTTGTCACCCCGTGAAGGGCAAGTTCGCATTTCATACGCATTTTTTTATTATTATTTCTTTAGCATTTTTGCATAATTGCATGATTTACAGTTAGCAGGTTGAAATATAGGTCCCCAATTGAAACTCATTTATAACACTCGTTCGAGAAAAAGACAAATGAAAAATGAAGAAAGAGCCCAGTTGGAAGCCCAACATGAAAAAGAGGTGGATAATCTTAAAGAAGAAGTCGCAAGGCTTACTAGTCTACTCGAGCAAGCCTTGAGAGATAAATTCGGAAAAGCAACACTTATAGCTTAGCCTGAAGATATGAATGTAACTCATTTTGATCCACAGAATCTGGAGGCAAATAGGGTGTCATCTGAATTTCAACAAGCTATGCATTTCCATCCAGCATACCCCATGAAAATGCCATTTACCACTGATTCCACCGAGAAAGAATCTCAAAAGGGCAAGATGGTGAAAGAAGAGGATTGGGAAAAATGGACTACCCTAGAGAAGAGGATAAGGGTAGTTGAGGGAAACCATTTGTGTGACCTGGTGAAAGCTGTCAATATGTGTTTGGTGCCCAACATTGTCATTCCCAAAAAGTTTAGAGTGCCAGAATTTGTCAAATATACGGGAACTCAATGCCCTATAACTCATCTCAAAGCATACTGCAACAAAATGGCTGAGGTGGTTGATGATGAGAAATTGCTGATTCATTTTTTTCAAGATAGCTTGAGTGACGTTGCCCTTACTTGGTATATGCGGTTGGACAATACCAAGGTTAAAAAATGGAAGGACTTAGTTGATGCCTTCATGAGGCAATATAAGTTCAATATAGACGTGGGCCCTGATCGGTTAAGCTTGCAAGCTATGGAGAAGAACAACAAGGAGTCCATAAGAGAATATGCCCGGAGATGGAGCGAGGTAGCTGCACAAGTTAATCCTCCCATGTTGGAAAAAGAGATGATCAGTTTATTTTCCAATACATTTAAAGCTCCGTACTTTGAATACTTGGTTAGAAGCTCTGCACAACATTTCACTGACCTAGTTGTTATAGCTGAGAGGATTGAACAAGCCATTAGGTTAGGTAAGATTGCTAACCCGACTAAGAAAAACGGTTTCACTGAAGGTGCTTGCCAAGGCACTTATCGTTCCTATAGCTGATTGCTTCGCACCAACTCCCATATATCAATTGTTTTGAAGATAAAGCTATGGTGATGGTAGGTCGAGAATGGTCTGCATGTGACTGCAACTAAGTGTTGAAAAGATGCCTTTGTCGAGCATAATGAATGTTTGAAAGATTCCAGAAATTCCAATGAATGATCACAAAATGTTTAGCCCTTTTTGTGTTATCATGCCAGTATTCATGTTGGCATAAGTTCTTTGTTGTTGAACTTCTTTTCCTAAGCTTCAATGAAATAATGAGTTTCTCATTCAATCGTGTTTGCGACCAATCATTATTTATCTTCTTAAGAGAGTTTTTCTTATAAGGACTCACAAATACACCTTTGAAGCCTCGCGTGATCTCATAGACGTAATTCATCTCTTGTACCAAAATTCATTTCCCTATTGGAGTTTTGAAAAAAATTGATCTGGTATTTTGATTTCAAAAATAATTTGATGTTCTTTCAAAAATGATATTTTTAACATTCTACTTGTAGAATGACAATTGAATCAAGCAACTCCATCATTGAGGTGACTAAATTATATAAAAAAAAAAAACAAATGAATAAACACCCTTACCCATGACTCTTGAATCATTTGTTTTTAAATGTATGAATAATGGTATGTAGTACACTCGTTGCTCATGATCCATGAAATGCATCTTTGCAAGGACCAAACCATCACACTGGATGAGGTCAAAGTTTATTGATCTTAACTGCTTGCGCTTAAAATGAGGAAAGGCCATCTTTGTTATTCCTTTCACATTCTGAAATAAGTACATCCCTTGCTATCCCTTTTTGAGCCTGAATAATTTTTCTTTCATGAAAAAATCCCGACTAGGATCACACCCCACACTGGGGGCAAGAGAAAATTTCAATGAGAAAAGTGAAAAAGCTACAAGAAAGCCAAAAAAAAAGCATAAGAGCTCAAGAAACTCAAATGCTAGGGGGCATGCCCAAATCACTAGAAAACGTGACATCCAAAATTAAAGTGGGTATGCCCTAGCAAAGCAATAAAAAAAGAAGAAGCAACAAATCAAAGAAGTGCGACAAAAGAAAATATGAATGACGTCAATAGTCAAATTGTTGATAGTGATCCTTAGTCTTTGAAACCCTGAAACACTCTTTGAGCTTTATGAATCCTTTTCTTTCATAACCAAGAACCACAGCCTACGTTACGTGCCTGTAAAAGTCATTTCTAATCAAGCAAGCAAGCAACCTAGAACAATAAACAATGCTCTTCAAATGCAAAGAATACTTTTTCATAAGATTCATGACATCAAGAATAAACTACTCATTATTATTCATGCTGATAAAAATGAATGATTCAAAAAGAGATAAATTTTTCTCATATAAAACCTCGAGCTTTTTCTCGAGCCCTTCACTTTGAAACAAAAGGTCATCTCATGACTGAAGATCTCATTGCCAAACACAAGAGCAAATAACCTCCTTTTCCAATAAAGGAAATAACCAAGGAGTTGCAAGATTTCAAAAGCAAATTGTTTTAGATTCACATCGAAATAATTTTTGTTTTCAAAATGCAAGATCAAGATTTCAAGATTCATTCTAGACCCACATTCCTTCACTGAAATGAACCAAAAGAGATGTGAGAGAATGGTCTTTTAAAATCATTATTTGTCTAAGTCGCTGACAAAGCACACTTGGGGGCAATGACCAGTACAAGGGGGCAATATTGTATTTTCTCTTCTAGAAAAAGAGAGGAATATCTCCTACAACAAGACAAGGGGCATTTTGGTTTACGAAAGACAATTTGATCCTTTCAGCAAGTGACACCGAATGTTTTTATCAGTGAAATGAGGGGCAATGAATAAGTCCTCTCAAATTATTTGACGAGTCAGAAATCTTCAGCAAATAAGTGGGTCGCGATGGGCGCCATAAAGGCTGAGTTGTGGGAACAAATCTGGAAATAGACTTACATGGGCCAACTCGAGTGGCTAGAAGCCAAAGCGACAAAAATGACCAAATCAGAGGTAGCAAGTCCTCATCAGTCAAGCAACAAGAAGATTAAAAAGAAATGGGGGCCTATATTTCAAATCAGGTAAAGATGCATGCATATCATCTAAAATTTGAGACATTGGACAATGAGTTTTGCAAATTTCATATGAGAAAATCCCAATGGAATCCATCAAGTGGAAGGCCAACTTGAAATGGCCAAAGATCAAAATTGTTGTTGAATGTTTTTCATTTTGAGAATTTTTCAACATGGAAGGCCCGCCCATAAGAAATAGGCCATCTGAAAAATCTTCGTGCTTTTCTTCCTCTTCGAGTGCCTTTGAGCACCCGTTTTCCTTTTCAAATGCCTTTGAGCATTTACCTTCCTTCTCGAGCGCCTTTGAGCCCTCACTTTCTTCTTCAAGTGCCTTTGAGCACTCGCTTTCCTCTTCGAGCGCCTTTGAGCCCTTGCTTTTCTGTGCGAGTGCCTCTGAGCCCTTGTCTTCCTTTTCGAGCGCCTCTAAGCACTCGCTTTCCCCTTCAAGTGCCTCTGAGCACTAGTGCCTCTGAGCACTCGCTTTACCATTCAAGTGCCTTTGAGCACTAGTGCCTCTGAGCACTCGCTTTCCCTTCAAGTGCCTTTGAGCACCCGTGCCTCTGAGCACCAGTGCCTCTGAGCACTCGCTTTTCCCTTCAAGTGCCTTTGAGCACCAGTGCCTCTGAGCACTCGATTCCTCTTCAAGCACCTTTGAGCACCAGTGACCTCTGAGCACTCGATTCCCCTTCAAGTGCCTTTGAGCACCAGTGCCTCTGAGCACTCGCTTTCCCTTCAAGTGCCTTTGAGCACCAGTGCCTCTGAGCACTCGATTCCCCTTCAAGTGCCTTTGAGCACCAGTGCCTCTGAGCACTCGCTTTGCCCTTCAAGTGCCTTTGAGCACCAGTGCCTCTGAGCACTCGATTCCCCTTCAAGTGCCTTTGAGCACCAGTGCCTTGGAGCACCAGTGCCTCTGAGCACTCGCTTTGCCTTTCAAGTGCCTTTGAGCACCAGTGCCTCTGAGCACTCGCTTTGCCCTTCAAGTGCCTTTGAGCACTAGTGCCTCTGAGCACTCGCTTTCCCCTTCAAGTGCCTTTGAGCACTCGCTTTCCCTTTCAAGTGCCTTTGAGCACTCACCCTTCCTTCTCGAGCGGCGTCTGAGCCCTCGCTTTTCTTTTTGAGCGCATTTTGAGGCACTCGCTTTCTTTTTTGAGCTCATGTACGAGCCTTTACATTCTTTCAAGTGTGCTTTCAAGCCCTCATTTTTCTTTTTTTTTTACTTAGGTAGGTCACCCATCACAATGAGACCACTTCTAAAAAAAACAAAAAAAAAAAAAAAACAAAAAAAAACAAAAAAAAACAAAAAAACCAAAAACAAAAAAAGTGGGTCGTCTTCCAAAATGACTTGTTTCTTGTTTTCAATCTCTGTAAAAGTCATGTGTCCATCTACTGTTTTTTTTAAAAAAAAAAACAAAAAAAAGTGGGTCGTCTTCCAAATGACTTGTTTCTTGTTTTCTACATCTCTCTCTAAAGGTCGTGAGTCAATCTACTGTTTTTTAAGTTTTCAAGAAAAAAAAAAGGAAAAAAAATGGTTCTTTCTCTATCTACTTTTCTTTATAAATTTACTACACAAAGATAAAAGAAAATGAAATTTTCCAATATCTTTGCATAGTAAATATTATAAAAGAGGGGCAACTGTCATAACCCAATTTTTGACCATTTTATTTTTATTATTATTATTATTTTATTTATTGAAAAGGATAAAAAATTTGATGAAAAAATAATGATGATGATGAAAAAACAAAGTAAAATGAAATAAATGAAGAATGAATTAAATTTTGGGTTAAGGGCAATATGAATGGAAGTTTTGGGGTTTAAATAAACTTTGAAATTAATCTAATTAAGCTTGAAATTAATTTATTTAATCTAATTAAGGGTTTAACTGGAGGATTGATAAATTTCTAGACTTAATTAAGCTTGAAATTAAGTTAATTCATCCAATCAAGGATTTAATTGGAGAATTAATAAGTTTTGAGACTTAATTAAGCTTTGAATTAATTTAATTAATTCAGTTAAGGATTTAATTGGAGAATTGATAAGTTTGGAGACTTAATTAAGCTTGTAATTAATTTTATTTAATTCAATCAGGGTTTAATTAGAGAATTGATAAGTTTTAGACTTAATTGGACTTTGGATTTAATTAAATTAACTTATTCAAGGGCTTAATTGAAAAACTATTAAGGTTTGGGGTCCAAATTTTGAAATTAAAAATACAAGGACGACATTGGAAAAGCGCCGAAATAAAGGGGTCCAAATTTAAATTTTATCCAGGGGCTTGATTGCACGATTTCATAATTCCAGGGGACCAAATTGAAAGCAGCCTTTAGAACTAGAAAACGGGGCCGTTTTGCAGCGACTGTTCACGTCTTCTTCCTCTGCAACGGCTCTGCCATTAAAGGCAGAGACGTTTCATCCGTTGCAGCAACGCTTACTCATTGAAGATGGCTGTTACCACCAGTTCTGCCTTATAAAAGGAAGAAATCACAGAACAAAAGGGAGGGGGGATCACAGAAATGAAAGGAGAAAACAGAGAGCACAAAACGAAAAGAGAGGGGACAAAAAAAAGGGGGAGAAACACAGAATCGGGGGGAATCACAGAAACAAAAAAAAAAACACAAACGAAACAAGAGGGAAACAGGAAAAAAACAGAGAGACCCGCAGAAATAAAAACGCAGAGAGCAAGGGAGAAAAAGGGCAGCACACACACATAGTGACAAGAATTATCTTTGAAACCGTTTTCGTCCCTGCAAACAAAGGAAAGACCAGTATTCATTCAAAGAACATCACAGTAAACCGGCTCTTCATTATTGTTTCCTTCATCATCCCAAGAGCTGCAAGAAGACTGAAGTAAACGGGCACAGAATCAAAAGGAAACAAAAGAAAGCAGAAGAAGGAGAAGAGCAGAGGATGTAGTCGGCCAGCCAGAGCTTCGCCACCGTCTCCATCCCCTCGCAGACCAGGTAAGAAGCTCCCCTTTTTAATTAAGCATCTCTTACACTGTGCAAGTGAATTTTAATTCACTTGCACAGTGCTGCTGAGCCCGGCCGGGCCACTGGTTTGTATGCTTCTGCTACTTGTTCTACATCACACTTCCTTCCACAAACGGCGAAACGCTTTGACTCGGTGAGTTTCGCGGCATGTCGGCTTCGATGCCCCGGTTGCCGAAATTCAGTTGCCTTTGAATTTCGGGTGATCCCTCTTGAGCATGTATGCTTCTGCCACTTGTTCTACATCACACTTCCTTCCGAAACAGCGAAACGCTTTGACTCGGTGAGTTTCGCGGCATTCCGAATTCGATGCCCCGGTTGCCGAAATTCAGTTGCCTTTGAATTTCGGGTGATCCCTCCTCAGCATGTATGCTTCTGCTACTTGTTCTACATCACACTTCCTTCCACAAACGGCGAAACGCTTTGACCAGGTGAGTTTCGCGGCATTTCGACTTCGATGCCCCGGTTGCTGAAATTCAGTTGCCTTTGAATTTCGGGTGATCCCTCGTGAGCATGTATGCTTGTGCTACTTGTTCTACATCACACTTCCTTCCGCAAACGGCGAACGCTTTGACTCGGTGAGTTTCGCGGCATTTCGACTTCGATGCCCCGATTGCCGAAATTCAGTTGCCTTTGAATTTCGGGTGATCCCTCTTGACAATGTATGCTTCTGCTACTTGTTCTACATCACACTTCCTTCCGAAACAGCGAAACGCTTTGACTCGGTGAGTTTCGCGACATTCCGAATTCGATGCCCCGGTTGCCGAAATTCAGTTGCCTTTGAATTTCGGGTGATCCCTCCTGAGCATGTATGCTTCTGCTACTTGTTCTACATCACACTTCCTTCCGCAAACAAACGAAACGCTTTGACTCGGTGAGTTTCGCAGCATTTCGACTTCGATGCCCCGGTTGCCGAAATTCAGTTTCCTTTGAATTTCGGGTGATCCCTCCTGAGCATGTATGCTTCTGCTACTTGTTCTACATCACACTTCCTTACGCAAACGGCGAAAACGCTTTGACTCGGTGAGTTTCGCGGCATTCCGACTTCGATGCCCCGGTTGCCGAAATTGAATTGCCTTTGAATTTCGGGTGATCCCTCCTGAGCATGTATGCTTCTGCTACTTGTTCTACATCACACTTCCTTCCGCAAACGGCGAACGCTTTGACTCGGTGAGTTTCGCGGCATTTCAACTTCGATGCCCCGATTGCCGAAATTCAGTTGCCTTTGAATTTCGGGTGATCGCTCCTGAGCATGTATGCTTCTGCTACTTGTTCTACATCACACTTCCTTACGCAAACGGCGAAACGCTTTGACTCGGTGAGTTTCGCGGCATTTCGGCTTCGATGCCCCGGTTGCCGAAATTCAGTTGCCTTTGAATTTCGGGTGATCCCTCCTGAGCATATATGCTTCTGCTACTTGTTCTACATCACACTTCCTTCCACAAACAGCGAAACGCTTTGACTCAGTGAGTTTCGCGGCATTTCAAATTCGATGCCCCGGTTGCCGAAATTCAGTTGCCTTTGAATTTCGGGTGATCGCTCCTGAGCTTGTATGCTTCTGCTACTTGTTCTACATCACACTTCCTTACGCAAACGGCGAAACGCTTTGACTCGGTGAGTTTCGCGGCATTCCGACTTCGATGCCCCGGTTGCCGAAATTGAATTGCCTTTGAATTTCGGGTGATCCCTCCTGAGCATGTATGCTTCTGCTACTTGTTCTACATCACACTTCCTTCCGCAAACAACGAAACGCTTTGACTCGGTGAGTTTCGCAGCATTTTCGACTTCGATGCCCCGGTTGCCGAAATCAGTTTCCTTTGAATTCGGGTGATCCCTCCTGAGCATGTATGCTTCTGCTACTTTTTCTACATCACACTTCCTTCCGCAAACGGCAAAAACACTTTGACTCGGTGAGTTTCGCGGGCATTCCGAAATTGGATGCCCCGATTGCCTCCAAAATTCATTGCCTTCTTGAATTCCGGCGTGACATCCCTCTTTGAAATGTATGTTATCTGTTGCTACTGTTCTACATTCACGCGCTTCCTCGCAAACAACAAAAATGCTTTTGACTCGGTGAGTTTCGCCCTGTATCCCTCAGTTTTTTCGGGTATGCTTCATCATGCCCGCTCCCGGTTGCCGAAAATTCAGTTGCCTTTGAATTTCTCCTCAGGCCGCGGCGCGTGCATCCCTTCTAAGCATATATGCTTCTGCTACTGTTCGACATCACACTTCCTTCCGCAAACGGCGGAAACGCTTTCACTCGGGTGAGTTTCGGACGACATGAATTCAACTTTGTCCCGTTGCCGAAATTCAGTTGCCTTTGGTAATTTCGGGTGATCCCTCCTGAGCACGCTGTATGGCTTCTGCTACTTGTTCTACATCACACTTCCTTCCGCAAACAATGAAACGCTTTGACTCGATGAGTTTCGCAAAATCACTTTCCTCACGTCATTTGCCGGCCCAATTCGATGCCCCCTCGCCCATGGGTTGGTTGCCGAAATTCAGTTGCCTTTGAATTTCGGAGTGATCCCCTCCTGAGCATGTATGCTTCTGCTACTTTTCTACATCCACACTTCCTTCCGCAAACAACGAAACGCTTTGACTCGGTGAGTTTCGCACATTTCGATTCGATGCCCCTACGTTTTGTGTTTGTCGACGAATTCAGTTTCCTTTGAATTTCGAGGTCTATCCCTCCTGAGCATGTATCTTCTGCTACTGTTCTACATCACACTTCCTTCCGCAAGCGGCGAACGCTTTGACATCGTGGTGCAGTTTCGCGCATCTCCGTCCCCGTGATTCGATAGCACACCCTACCATTGCCAGATTGCATTCCAGTGCCTTTGAATTTTCCTCCATCCCTCACATCCACTCCCATCATGTATGTGTCTCTGACTTGTTATCTACATCACACCCTCCTTCCCGCAAAACAACGAAATGCTTTGACTCGATGTTTCACGGCATAAACAACATTTTTCGCCCCTGGCGCAGAAACTTCATTGCCGTTTAATTTCTGTGATCCCTCACTGAGCATATAATGCTTCTGCACTTGTTCCTCTACATCACACTTCCTTCCACAAACAGCCGAAAACGCTTTGACTCAGTGAGTTTCGCGGCATTTTCAACATTCGATGCCCCGTTGCCGAAATTCAGTTGCCTTTGAAATTCGGGTGATTCGCTCCTGACATGTATGCTTCTGCTACTTGTCCTACATCACACTTCCTTACGCAAACCGAAACGGCGAAACGCTTGACTCGGTGAGAAACGGCGCCGCATTCCCGACTTCGATCCCCGGTTCGCAACGGGAAATTAATTGCCTTTGAATTTCGGTGATCCCTCCTGAGCATGTATGCTTCTGCTACTTGTTTCTACATCACACTTCCATCCGCAAAACAACGAAACGCTTTGAACTCGCGTGAAGTTTCGCCAGCATTTCGACTTCGATGCCCCCGGTTGCCGAAATTCAGTTTTCCTTTGAATTTCGGTGATCCCTCCTGAGCATGTATGCTTCTGCTACTTGTTCTACATCACACTTCCTTCCGCAAACGGCAAAACACTTTGACTCAAAGAGTTTCCGCGGCATTCCGAATTGGAATGCCATGCCGAATTTGCCGAAATTTCATGTGTATGGCCATTTGAATTTCCGGTGATCCTCTTGAACATGTATGTGTCTGCTACTTGTCTACATCACACTTCCTTCGCGCAAACAATCAAAATGCATTCTGACTCGCGTGTTTCGTTCGGCCTCGATCCCCGGTTTCCATTTCGGCCTTTGAATTTCGTATCCCCTTCGTTCAGCATATATGCCCCCGTTCCTTCTACTTGGTATCCTACATGAAACTCTTCCGCAATACGGCTTGCCCGAAACGCCCTTGCACTCGTTGGTTTCGCAACCGTCCATTTCGTTTTCAGCCCCGGTCATTCCAGTACCCTTTTGAAATTTCGGTAAAATCCCACTAGCATGTATGCGCCCACTTTTTCTACATCACCACTTCCTTCCGAAAACAACAACGGTTTGATCAGGTGAGTTCCCGGCATCCAATCGATGTCCCGTGGAAATTCAGGTCCTTTGAATTCGTGGTTGAATTCCCTCGTGAGAGTGCTTCTGCTACTTGTTCTACATCCACACTTCCTTTCCGCAAACGCAAACGCTTTGACCGTGGTTTTCGCGGCATTTCTGACTTCGATTGCCCGCTGTGTCCGAAATTCAGTTCCTTGAATTCGGTGACTCCCTTTCCTCTAGCATGCGGTTTTCTTCTTACATCCACACTTTCCTTCCGCCAAACAATAAAAACGCTTGACCCGGAGTTTCTGGCATTTCGTCATGCCCCGGTTGCCGAAAATTCAGTTGCCTTTGAATTTCAGTGGTAACCCCCCTTCCCCCCCCATCCTGAGCATACGCTTTGTCTACTCGTTTTCCTACAGCACACTTTTCGCAAACAATCGAGTGTATCGATGCTAATTGACTCGGTGGTATTACGTCATCTCCGCGCATTCCCGAATTCGATGCCCCGGTTGCCCGAAAATTTCAGTTACGCTCCTGCCTTTCGATTCTCGTGTGATCCCACCTCTGAGCATGTATGCTGGCCACTTTTTCTACATCCACACTCCTTCCGAAAAACAGCCGAAAATGCTTTGACTCGGTGAGTTTCGCGGCATTTCAAATTCGATGTCCGGTTGCCGAAATTCAGGTTGCCTTTGAATTTCGGTGTGATCCCTCGTGAGCATGTATGCTTCTGCTACTTGTTCTACACCACACTTCCTTCCGCAAACGGCAAACGCCTTTTGACCAGGAGCGTTTCGCGACATTTCGACTTTTCGATGCCCCGCTGCCCGAAATTCAGTTGCCTTTGAATTTCGGGTGATCCCTCCTGAGCATGTATGCTTGTGCTACTTCTTTCTACATCACACTTCCTTCCGCAAACAAGTTGAAACGCTTTGACTCGTGAGTTTCGTGGCATTTCGGCTTCGATGCCCCGGTTTGCCGAAATTCAGAATTGCCTTTGAATTTCAGGTGATCCCTCCTGAGCATGTACGCTTCTGCTACTTGTTCTACATCACACTTCCTTCCCCAAACAACGAAACGCTTTGACTCGGTGAGTTTCGCGGCATTCCGGAATTCGATGCCCCGGTTGCCGAAATCAGTTGCCTTT
>NC_133298.1:633063-661975 GCF_005239225.2 Populus alba | reverse complement strand
AAATTCAAAGGCAACTGAATTTCGGAAAGACGGGCATTGAAGTCGGAATGTCGGAAACTTACCGAGTCAAGCATTTCTTTGTTTGCGGATGAAAGTCTGATGTAGAAAGTCAGCAAGTGCATACCATGCCTCAAGAGGGATCACCGAAATTCAAAGGCCATACTGAATTTCGGCACAAGCTGACGGGCATCGAAGTCGAAATGTCGCGAAACTTGAGCCGAGTCAAAGCGTTCGCTGTTGCCGATGAAGTCCTGATGTAGATCCCGCCTAGTAGCAGAAGACATAACATGCTCATCCCTGAGGGTCACCCGAAATTCAAAGGCAACTGAATTTCGGTCAAAACGGGAATCAAGTCGGAATGTGCGAACTTACCGAGTCAAAGCGTTTCTTCTTTGTTGCGATGAAAGTACTGATGTAAGAACAAGTAGCAAATGCATACATGCTCAAGAGGGAATACCGACAATTCCAAAGGCAACATGAACTTTGGCACATACGGGCTTCGAAGTCGAAATGTCGGCGAAACTTACGAGTCAAAGGTTTCGTGTTTTCCGATGAAAGTCTGATGTAGATCTAGTACAGAAGCATACATGCTCATGAGGGATCGACACGAAATTCAAGGCAACTGAATTTCGGCAAAACGGGCATCCGAAGTCGAATGTCAGCGAAACTACCAGAGTCAAAGGCGATTCTTTGTTTGGCGGATGAAAGTCTGATGTAGACAAAGTAAGCAGAAGCCATACATGCTCAAGAGGGAATCACCCCCGAAATTCAAGGCAACTGAATTTCCGGCAAAAACAGGCCATCGAAGTCGGAATGATCGCGAAACTTACCGAGTCAAAGTGTTTCGCTGCATTTGCAGGATGAAAGTTCTGATGTACCAGAAGCAGAAGCAATACATCTCAATGAGACCAACACACCCGAAATTCAATAGGCATACTGAATTCTACGGCAACGCCGGGACAGTAAGTCGGAATGCCGCGAAACCACGGAATCAAAGCGTTTCGGTTTGCGGAGGAGAAAGTCCTGATGTAGAACAAGTAGCCGAGAAGGCATACAACACTGCTCAAGAGGGATCACACGAATTCAAAGGCAACTGAATCGTCCAAACGGCATCGAAGTCGGAATGCGCGAAACTGCACGGAGTCAAAGCGTTTGGCTGTTTGGCCGGATGAAAGTCTGGATGGAGAACAAGTAGCAGAAGCAATACATGCATCAGAGGGAACCAATCCCGAAATTCAAGGCAACTGAATTCGGTAACGGGGCATCGAATGGAATGACCGCGAAACTCAACGGAGTCAAAAAGCGTTTCCCCGTTTGCGCAAGAAGCTGATGTAGAACAGTAGCAGAAGCCATACATGCTCAAGTGGTGTCTCTCAAATTCAAAAGGCAACTGAATTCGGCACAAACGGGCAAATCGAAGTCGGAATGTCGCGAAACTTAACCGGAGTCACAAGCGTTTCGCTATATTGCCAGATGAAAGTCTTGATGTAGATCTCAGTAGCAGAAGCATACATGCTCAAGAGGGATCACCCGAAATTCAAAGGCAACTGAATTTCGGCAAAACGGGCATCGAAGTCGGAATGTCGCGAAACTTACCAAGTCAAAGCGTTTCCTTGTTTGCTGATGAAAGTCTGATGTAGAACAAGTAGCAGAAGCATACATGCTCAAGAGGGATCACCCGAAATTCAAAGGCAACTGAATTTTCCAGGGCAAAAAACAGGCATCGAAGTCGGAATGTCTCACGAAACTTACCGAGTCAAAGTGTTTCGCTGTTTGTGGATGAAAGTCTGATGTAGAACAAGAAGCAGAAGCATACATGCTCAAGAGGGACCACCTGAAATTCATAGGCAACTGAGTTTTGGAAACCGGGGCATCGAAGTCGGAATGTCGCGAAACTTACCGGGCCAAAGCGTTTCGTTGTTTGCGGATGAAAGTCTGATGTAGAACAAGAAGCAGAAGCATACATTGCTCAAGAGGATCACCTGAAAATTCAAAGGCAACTTGAATTTTCGGCAAAACGGGCATCGAAGGAACGGAATGCCGCGAAAACTTGCCGAGTCAAAGCGTTTCGCTTTTGCGGATGAAAGTCTGATGTAGACCAAGTAGCAGAGAAGCATACATGCTCATGAGGACCACCCGAAATTCAAAGCAACTGAATTTCGGCAAAAGGGCGCATCGAAGTCGGAATGGTCGCGAAACTTACCGAGTCAAAGCGTTTTCGCCGTTTGCGGATGAAAGTTCTTATTGTTAGAAACAAGTAGCAGAAGCATACATTCTCAAGAGGATCACCTGAAATTCAAAGGCAAACTGAATTTTGGCACAACAAAGGGAATCGAAGTCGAAATGTCGCCAAACTTACCGAGTCAAAGCGTTTCGCTGTTTGCGGAGAATGAAAGTCTTATGTAGAACAAGTAGCAGAAGCATACATGCTCAAGAGGGATCACCCGAAATTCAAAGGCAACTGAATTTCGGCAACCGGGGCATCGAAGTCGGAATGCCGCGAAACTCACGGAGTCAAAAGTGTTTCGCCGTTTGCGGAAGAAAACTCTGATGGTAGAACAAGTAGCAGAAGCATACATGCTCAAGCGGATCACCCGAAATTTCAAAGGCAACTGAATTCGGCAAAACGGGCATCGAAGTTGGGAATGTCGCGTAACATTACCGAAGTCAAAGCGTTTTGCTCTTTGCGGATGAAAGTCTGATGTAGAACAAGAAAGCAGAAGCATACAATGCTCAAGAGGGGACCACCCGAAAATTCATAGGCAACTGAGTTTTTGGCAACCGGGGCATCGAAGTCGGAAATGCCCGCGAAACTCACGGAGTCAAAGCGTTTGGCTGTTTGCGGATGAAAGTCTGATGGAGAACAAGTAGCAGAAGCATACATGCTCAAGAGGGACCACCCGAAATTCAAAGGCAACTGATTTCGGTAACCGGGGCATCGAAGTCGGGAATGCGCGAAACTCACGGAGTCAAAGCGTTTTCACCGTTTGCGGAAGAAAGTCTGATGCTAGAACAAGTAGCAGAAGCATACATGCTCAAGTGGGATCACCCAAAATTCAAAGGCAACTGAATTTCGGCACAACGGGCATCGAAGGGCGGAATGGCGCGAAACTTACCAAGTCAAAGCCGTTTTCGCTTGTTTGTGGATGAAAGTCTTAATTAGAACAAGTAGCAGAAAGCATACATTCTCAGAGGGAGCACCTGAAATTGAAAGGCAACTGAATTTCGGCACAACGGGAATCGAAGTTGGAATGTCGCCAAACTTACCGAGCCCAAAGCGGTGGGGGGGGGGGCGTTTTCGCTGTTTTGCGGATGAAAGTCTTATGTAGAAACAAGAAGGAGAAGCATACATTGCTCAAGAGGGGACCACCCGAATTCAAAGGCAACTGAATTTCGCAAAACGGGCATCGAAGTGGAATGTCGCGAAACTTACCCCCGAGTCAAAGCGTTTCGCTATTTAGCGGATGAAAGTCTGATGTAGAACTAGTAGCAGAAGCATACCATGCCTCATGAGGATCACCCGAAATTCAAAGGCAACTGAATTTCGGCAAAACGGGCATTGAAGTCGGAATGTCGCGAAACTTACCGAGTCAAAGCATTTCTTTGTTTGCGGATGAAAGTCTGATGTAGAACAAGTAGCAGATGCATACCAGCTGTCGCTCAAGAGGGATCACCCGAAATTCAAAGGCAACTGAATTTCGGCACAACGGGCATCGAAGTCGAAATGTCGCGAAAACTTACCGGTCAAAGCGTTTTCGCTATTTGCCGATGAAAGTCTGATGTAGATCTAGTAGCAGAAGCATACATGCTCATGAGGGATCACCCGAAATTCAAAGGCAACTGAATTTCGGCAAAACGGGCATCGAAGTCGGAATGTCGCGAAACTTACCAAGTCAAAGCGTTTCCTTGTTTGCGGATGAAAGTCTGATGTAGAACAAGTAGCAGAAAGCATACATGCTCAAGAGGGATCACCCGAAATTCAAAGGCAACTGAATTTCGGCAAAACAGGCATCGAAGTCGGAATGTCGCGAAACTTACCGAGTCAAAGTGTTTCGCTGTTTGCGGATGAAAGTCTGATGTAGAACAAAGTAAGCAGAAGCATACATGCTCAAGAGGGACCACCCGAAATTCATAGGCAACTGAATTTCGGCAACCGGGGCATGTCGAAAGTCGGAATGCCGCGAAACTCACCGGAGTCAAAGCGTTTCGCCGTTTGCGGAAGAAAGTCTGATGTAGAACAAGTAGCAGAAGCATACATGCTCAAGAGGGATCACCCGAAATTCAAAGGCAACTGAATTTCGTCAAAACAGGCATCGAAGTCGGAATGCCGCGAAACTCACGGAGTCAAAGCGTTTGGCTGTTTGCGGATGAAAGTCTGATGGAGAACAAGTAGCAGAAGCATACATGCTCAAGAGGGATCACCCGAAATTCAAAGGCAACTGAATTTCGGCAACCGGGGCATCGAAGTCGGAATGTCGCGAAACTCACGGAGTCAAAGCGTTTCGCCGTTTGCGGATGAAAGTCTGATGTAGAACAAGTAGCAGAAGCATACATGCTCAAGGTGATCACCCGAAATTCAAAGGCAACTGAATTTCGGGCACAAACGGGCATCGAAGTCGGAATGTCGCGAAAACTTACCGAGTCAAAGCGTTTCGCTGTTTGTGGATGAAAGTCTTATGTAGAATAAGTAGCAGAAGCATACATTCTCAAGAGGGAGCACCTGAAATTGAAAGGCAACTGAATTTCGGCACAACGGGAATCGAAGTCGGAATGTCGCCAAACTAACCGAGCCAAAGCGTTTCGCTGTTTGCGGATGAAAGTCTTATGTAGAACAAGTAGCAGAAGCATACATTCTCAAGAGGGATCACCTGAAATTCAAAGGCAACTGAATTTCGGCAAAACGGGCATCGAAGTTGAAATGTCGCGAAACTTACCGAGTCAAAGCGTTTCGCTATTTGCGGATGAAAGTCTGATGTAGAACTAGTAGCAGAAGCATACATGCTCATGAGGGATCACCTGAAATTCAAAGGCAACTGAATTTCGGCAAAACGGCATTGAAGTCGGAATGTCGCGAAACTTACCGATAGTCAAAGTGCATTTCTTGTTTGCGGATGAAAGTCTGATGTAGAACAAGTAGCAGATGCATACATGCTCAAGAGGGATCACCCGAAATTCAAAGGCAACTGAATTTCGGCACAACGGGCATCGAAGTCGAAATGTCGCGAAACTTACCGAGTCAAAGCATTTCGCTGTTTGCCGATGAAAGTCTGATGTAGATCTAGTAGCAGAAGCATAAATGCTCATGAGGGATCACCTGAAATTCAAAGGCAACTGAATTTCGGCAAAACGGGCATCGAAGTCGGAATGTCGCGAAACTTACCGAGTCAAAGCGTTTCTTTGTTTGCGGATGAAAGTCTGATGTAGAACAAGTAGCAGAAGCATACATGCTCAAGAGGGATCACCCGAAATTCAAAGGCAACTGAATTTCGGCAAAACAGGCATCGAAGTCGGAATGTCGCGAAACTTACCGAGTCAAAGCGTTTCTTTGTTTGCGGATGAAAGTCTGATGTAGAACAAGTAGCAGATGCCTCCTCATACATGCTCAAGAGGGGATCCACCCGAAATTCAAACAACTGAATTGGCCAAACGGCGGTCAAAACTCACGCGATCATCCACGAATAAAGCAGTTCGAATCGGAATAATGAATTTCGGCAGCAAAGAACATGTCTCAGAAGAGGGTCACCCGATAGCTCAAGGCAACCTCCCAAGGCAACCTGGAATTCGGAATCAAAAAGCATCGAAGTCGGAAGTTACGAAACTTTTCAAAGTGTTTCGCGAACTTATCCGTCAAAGTTGCGTTTGATGAAGTCTGATGTAGAACAAGTAGCAGAAGCATACATGCTCAAGAGGGGATCACCCGAAATTCAAAAGGCAACATTTTGCTCAACGGATTTTGGACAAACGGCGAAATCGAAGGCTGATTTTGCAAACGCGAAACTTCCGATCATGTCTATAAGACCACAGTGGACCACCCGAAATTCAAAGGCAACTGAATTTCGGCAAAAGGGGGCAATCGAAGTCGGAAATGTCGCGAAACTTACCAGAGTCAAAGCGTTTCGCTGTTTGCGGATGAAAAGCGTCTTATGTAGAACAAGTAGCAGAAGCATACATCTCAAGAGGGATCACCTGAAATTCAAAGGCAACTGAATTTCGGCACAACGGGAATCGAAGTCGAAATGTCGCAAACTTACCGAGTCAAAGCGTTTCGCTTTTTGCGGATGAAAGTCTTATGTAGAACAAGTAGCAGAAGCATACATGCTCAAGAGGGATCACCCGAAAATTCAAAGGCAACTGAATTTCGGCAACCGGGGCATCGAAGTCGGAATGCCGCGAAACTCACGGAGTCAAAGTGTTTCGCCGTTTGCGGAAGAAAGTCTGATGTAGAACAAGTAGCAGAAGCATACATGCTCAAGCGGGATCACCCGAAATTCAAAGGCAACTGAATTTCGGCAAAAGGGGCATCGAAGTCGGAATGCCGCGAAACTTACCGAGTCAAAGCGTTTCTTTGTTTGCGGATGAAGTCTGATGTAGAAGAAGTAGCAGAAGCATACATGCTCAAAGAGGGATCACCCGAAATTCAAAGGCAACTGAATTTCGCACAACGGGCATCGAAGTCGGAATGTCGCGAAACTTACCGAGTCAAAGCGTTTCGCTGTTTGCGGATGAAAGTCTGATGTAGAACAAGTAGCAGAAGCATACATGCTCAAGAGGGACCACCCGAAATTCAAAGGCAACTGAATTTCGGCAACCGGGCCATCGAAGTCGAAATGCCGTGAAACTTGCCGAGTCAAAGCGTTTCGCTTTTTGCGGATGAAAGTCTGATGTAGACCAAGTAGCAGAAGCATACATGGTCATGAGGGACCACCCGAAATTCAAAGGCAACTGAATTTCGGCAAAAGGGGCATCGAAGTCGGAATGTCGCGAAACTTACCGAGTCAAAGCGTTTCGCTGTTTGCGGATGAAAGTCTTATGTAGAACAAGTAGCAGAAGCATACATTCTCAAGAGGGATCACCTGAAATTCAAAGGCAACTGAATTTCGGCACAACGGGAATCGAAGTCGAAATGTCGCCAAACTTACCGAGTCAAAGCGTTTCGCTGTTTGCGGATGAAAGTCTTATGTAGAACAAGTAGCAGAAGCATACATGCTCAAGAGGGATCACCCGAAATTCAAAGGCAAACTGAATTTCGGCAACCGGGGCATCGAAGTCGGAATGCCGCGAAACTCACGGAGTCAAAGTGTTTCGCCGTTTGCGGAAGAAAGTCTGATGTAGAACAAGTAGCAGAAGCATACATGCTCAAGCGGGATCACCCGAAATTCAAAGGCAACTGAATTTCGGCAAAACGGGCATCGAAGTCGGAATGCGCGAAACTTACCGAGTCAAAGCGTTTCTTTGTTTGCGGATGAAAGTCTGATGTAGACAAGTAGCAGAAGCATACATGCTCAAGAGGGATCACCCGAAATTCAAAGGCAACTGAATTTCGGCAAAACGGGCATCGAAGGCGGAATGCCGCGAAACTTGCCGAGTCAAAGCGTTTCGCTTTTTGCGGATGAAAGTCTGATGTAGACCAAGTAGCAGAAGCATACATGCTCATGAGGGACCACCCGAAATTCAAAGGCAACTGAATTTCGGCAAAAGGGGCATCGAAGTCGGAATGTCGCGAAACTTACCGAGTCAAAGCGTTTCGCTGTTTGCGGATGAAAGTCTTATGTAGAACAAGTAGCAGAAGCATACATTCTCAAGAGGGATCACCTGAAATTCAAAGGCAACTGAATTTCGGCACAACGGGAATCGAAGTCGAAATGTCGCCAAACTTACCGAGTCAAAGCGTTTCGCTGTTTGCGGATGAAAGTCTTTATGTAGAACAAGTAGCAGAAGCATACATGCTCAAGAGGGATCACCCGAAATTCAAAGGCAACTGAATTTCGGCAACCGGGGCATCGAAGTCGGAATGCCGCCGAAACTCACGGAGTCAAAGCGTTTCGCCGTTTGCGGAAGAAAGTCTGATGTAGAACAAGTAGCAGAAGCATACATGCTCAAGCGGGATCACCCGAAATTCAAAGGCAACTGAATTTCGGCAAAACGGGCATCGAAGTCGGAATGCCGCGAAACTTACCGAGTCAAAGCGTTTCTTTGTTTGCGGATGAAAGTCTGATGTAGAACAAGTAGCAGAAGCATACATGCTCAAGAGGGATCACCCGTAATTCAAAGCCAACTGAATTTTGGCAAAACAGGCATCGAAGTTTGGAATGTCGCGAAACTTACCGAGTCAAAGCGTTTTGCTCTTTTGCGGATGAAAGTCTGATGTAGAACAAGAAGCAGAAGCATACATGCTCAAGAGGGACCACCCGAAATTCATAGGCAACTGAGTTTTGGCAACCGGGGCATCGAAGTCGGAATGCCGCGAAACTCACGGAGTCAAAGCGTTTTGGCTGTTTGCGGATGAAAGTCTGATGGAGAACAAGTAGCAGAAGCATACATGCTCAAGAGGGACCACCCGAAATTCAAAGGCAACTGAATTTCGGCAACCGGGGCATCGAAGTCGGAATGCGCGAAACTCACGGAGTCAAAGCGTTCACCGTTTGCGGAAGAAAGTCTGATGTAGAACAAGTAGCAGAAGCATACATGCTCAAGTGGGATCACCCAAAATTCAAAGGCAACTGAATTTCGGCACAACGGGCATCGAAGTCGGAATGTCGCGAAACTTACCGAGTCAAAGCGTTTCGCTGTTTGTGGATGAAAGTCTTATGTAGAACAAGTAGCAGAAGCATACATTCTCAAGAGGGAGCACCTGAAATTGAAAGGCAACTGAATTTCGGCACAACGGGAATCGAAGTCGGAATGTCGCCAAACTTACCGAGCAAAGCGTTTCACTGTTTGCGGATGAAAGTCTTATGTAGAACAAGAAGGAGAAGCATACATTGCTCAAGAGGGACCACCCGAAATTCAAAGGCAAACTGAATTTCGGCAACCGGGGCATCGAAGTCGGAATGCCGCGAAACTCACGGAGTCAAAGCGTTTCGCCGTTTGCGGAAGAAAGTCTGATGTAGAACAAGTAGCAGAAGCATACATGCTCAAGCGGGATCACCCGAAATTCAAAGGCAACTGAATTTCGGCAAAACGGGCATCGAAGTCGGAATGCCGCGAAACTTTACCGAGTCAAAGCGTTTCTTTGTTTGCGGATGAAAGTCTGATGTAGAACAAGTAGCAGAAGCATACATGCTCAAGAGGGATCACCTGAAATTCAAAGGCAACTGAATTTCGGCATAACGGGAATCGAAGTCGAAATGTCGCCAAACTTACCGAGTCAAAGCGTTTCGCTGTTTGCGGATGAAAGTCTGATGTAGAAACAAGTAGCAGAAGCATACATGCTCAAGAGGGATCACCCGAAATTCAAAGGCAACTGAATTTTCGGCAACCGGGGCATCGAAGTCGGAATGCCGCGAAACTCACGAAGTCAAAGTGTTTCTTTGTTTGCGGAAGAAAGTCTGATGTAGAACAAGTAGCAGAAGCATACATGCTCAAGCGGGATCACCCGAAATTCAAAGGCAACTGAATTTCGGCAAAACGGGCATCGAAGTCGGAATGGTCGCGAAACTTACCGAGTCAAAGCGTTTCTTTGTTTGCGGATGAAAGTCTGATGTAGAACAAGTAGCAGATGCATACATGCTCAAGAGGGATCACCCGAAATTCAAAGGCAACTGAATTTCGGCACAACGGGCATCGAAGTCGAAATGTCGTGAAACTTACCGAGTCAAAGCGTTTCTTTGTTTGCGGATGAAAGTCTGATGTAGAACAAGTAGCAGAAGCATACATGCTCATGAGGGATCACCCGAAATTCAAAGGCAACTGAATTTCGGCAAACGGGCATCGAAGTCGGAATGTCGCGAAACTTACCGAGTCAAAGTGTTTCTTTGTTTGCGGATGAAAGTCTGATGTAGAACAAGTAGCAGAAGCATACATGCTCAAGAGGGATCACCCTTAATTTGAACAAGTAGCGGATGAAAGTCCTTAACGAAAGCATGTTTTATAATAACAAGTTTGATAGTATAAGATACCTTAATTTATGGTAAATGCTCATTTTAAATGCAGGACTATCACATAAATAAAAGGATTGATTGATGAGTTTAAGCATTGAAAGTTAAAGGACAAAGAGATGGTCAAACTTAGAAAAGAGATGTCGGTGCAGTCCAAACTGGAACATTGCTCGGTAATTGGATCATATCTGGAGCTCTAGATCTCGGATTTAGGTCCATTTTATATGGATGGAAAGGTAAGACAAAGGCCTACAACTTGCATGAGGAGCCCAAGATCTAAAAAGGTCCTTTTGAAGTCCAAATGGAAGGAACAACGAAGAAGTCCGAAGCTGTCCTGCAGCCCAGACACTATTTAGTTCAGGCCATATCTTGAGTTCTAGAAGTCCAAATGAACCTCATCATTTTTTTGTTGGAAAGCTGAGACAATTTCCTAGAACATTCCTGAGGATTCTGGGCAAATTATGATGTTAGCAATGACGTCTTGTTCAGACAAGAAGATAAGGATTTTTATCAAGTCAAGATGTGGCCACTCACTCATCAATTAGTCAACAAATCAATAGTTCCAAATTTTGGCCTATAAAAGGAGGCACTTACCATGTATTGAGGCATCTTGGTGTTCAGATCAAGATCATGCTCTTGCTTTCTCTCTTTGTATTGCTTATGTTTTGCTTTCATTAATATCAAGTTTATGCACTTCTTTCCTTTCCTTTACTTAGTTAACTTCTTTCTCATTTATGTTCTTATCTTGTTCATTTATGTTCTTTCTTTCATTATGTTTAGCTAAGTTAATTATGTCAAGGTGAAAAGGGTACACTAATGGTGTAAGAATAAGTATAATATAAACTTAACATGGACCTTAACGTTGGATACTAACATGTTTTATATTTGTTATCTTGTTCACTTTTAATACTTTGCTTGTTAAATGGTTAATCTAGATTTATGTTGTACAACACTTGGTACAACAAATACTTGGTACTTTCATAGCCCATACTGTATGGTATAACCGACACCTGAGCTATGAAAGGGACTTGATTTGTTGTAACATAAAGTTATAATCATGAATGCCTGCCAACATTTACAAGTATTAGCTTATTCGAATAAGATAACTAATGTAATCATGTTAACAATTTATAATCTGATTGGAACCTCCTTATGTGTGGTTCCAATTGAGTAATAAGAGTTTATACTATACTTGTTTGAAGTACCATTAGTGGATCCTCTAACCTTGACATTTGTTTTTATCATTGTTTTAATCCTTACGTTAATCTTTCATCTCAAAGTTCTCATTAATTTCTTCATCTTCTCCTTTTATTATTATTATTATTATTATTATTATTATTTCTGTTTATTATATAAATATATATCTTTGATCTTATCATAAACTCAGTATATAGGCTGGAAAACCTGTGACCCGATCTTTTAGATCATTCTCAGTATAACAACGCCACGTACTGAGTATTATAATTATTATTATTGTTATTATTGTTATTATTATTGTTGTTGTTGTTGTTGTTGTTGTTGTTGTATTGTTATTTATAATTTATACAATTAACCTCTCTGTGGTTCGACCCCGGTCTTGCTGGGTTATTTATTACTTCGACACTCCTGCACTTGGGAAAAGACATCAAGCTTTTGGTCGTGTCAAGTTTTTGGCGCCGTTGCCGGGAGGGTAAATTCTTGTATAAATTATAATATTTATTTTATTTTATCTTTTCACTTTTCATTTTATTTAAACTTTTGTTTCTTTTGTTTTCTTTGTTTCGTTTCTTCTTCTCTTCCTTTTATTCTCTTTTTACACGTGCATGAGAGTTTGGTCACGTACATTAAGTGGTCGACTTTGTAGGGTATCCTCATCGTTTTCAGAAAATATGGCCGAAGAAGATAATCAATCGCTTCATAATGAGAATAATGAGAATAACCGTATGAGAACACTTAGAGACCATATGAATCCCACAAGAACAAGTGCACCCTCATGCATAATTTTCCCTTCTGATGCATCTCATTTTAATTTTAAGCCAGGCATTATTCAACTTTTACCTTCTTTTCATGGTTTAGACCTAGAAAATCCATACTTGCATTTAAGGGAATTTGAGGAGGTCTGTAATACCTATAATGACTCAAATTGTAGCATGAACACCATTCAATTAAAGCTTTTTCCTTTTTCATTAAAAGATAAAGCTAAAACATGGCTACAAAATTTGAGACCAGGATCCATTCGTGCTTGGGATGATATGCAACAATAATTTTTAAAGAAGTTTTTTCCGTCTCATAGAACAAACTCTTTCAAAAGACAAATCATCACTTTCACTCAAAAGCCAGGAGAAACATTTTACCAATGTTGGGATAGGTATCGAGATTTGCTTAATACTTGCCCACATCATGGTTTTGAAACATGGAGATTGGTTTCACATTTTTATGAAGGTTTAACACCTAGAGATAGGCAAATGGTTGAATTGATGTGCAATGGAACCTTTGAAGATAAAGACCCTAATGAAGCAATGGAGTACCTAGACTTGCTAGCCGAAAATGCTCAAAATTGGGATACCACAGGTACTTATGAGGCACCAAATAAAACTCAACCTCATACATCTAGTGGAGGTATGCACAACCTTAGGGAAGATCATGACTTCCAAGCCAAGTTTGCATCTTTAGCTAGAAAAGTCGAGGCACTAGAATTGAAAAAGAGTGGTCAATTAAAATCTATTCAAGACATTGTGTGTCAAATCTGTGAAACAAATGAGCATGCAACCAATGATTGTCCAACTTTGCCTTCTTTCAAGGAATGCCTCCATGAACAAGCTCATGCTTTAAACAGTTTCCAAAGACCCGACCATAACCCATACTCACAAACGTATAACCCTGGTTGGAGAAATCACCCAAATTTTAGTTGGAAGAGTGATAGCAACAATGCACAAACTTCACAGCCACCGTTTCAAGCACACCATAATTTTCAAAATTCTCATGGATATGCACCTCCTTATGCTCCACCTCCTAGAAGAAATTTTGAGGAACATTGCATTCATTGAAAAGCAGGAGATAATCAACACTCAACTTGCTCAAAGCATGATAGATTTTAAAGATGCTCTTGCAAAATTAACATCTGCTCTCAGTTTCCAGGAGAAAGGTAAGTTTCCATCTCAACCACAACAAAATCCAAAGGGGCAATACAATGCAAATGCAAGTGGTTCTGGAAGCCAACACATGGATCAAGTCAAATCAGTCATCACTCTTCGTAGTGGTAAGGTTATTGAAAAACCATTCTTGAACCTTGTGAGAAAGATGATGAGTCTATCTCTAAGGGTAAGGAAAGGGGTTGAACCTGAACATTGCAAAGAAAAGACCGATTCCCCGCCAGCACTTCCATTTCCTCATGCCATGACCAAACAAAGGAAAGTCAATCACAACTCTGAAATCTTTAAATTTTCAAACAGGTAAGGATCAATATACCTTTGTTGTGATGCTATAAAACAGGTTCCTTCCTATGCTAAATTTTTGAAAGATTTGTGCACTGTGAAGAGAAAAACTGAATGTGAAAAAGAAAGCCTTTTTTAGCCGAACAAGTAAGTGCCATTCTTCAGAACAATAATGCTTTCAAATATAAAGACCCTGGTTGTCCTACAATTTCTTGCTTTATTGGAGAACATAAAATTGAAAGAGCCTTACTTGATCTTGGAGCTAGTGTGAATTTACTTCCATATTCAGTTTTTCAAAGTCTCAATCTAGGTGAGTTAAAACCAACTTCTGTAACTCTTTTACTCGCCGATAGATCTGTAAAAGTGCCTAGAGGAATAATCGAAGATGTGTTAGTACAAGTCGATAAATTCATTTATCCTGTGGATTTTATTGTCTTGGACACGCAACCTATTGAAGCATGTAATTCATTTCCTATTATTTTAGGACGTCCGTTTCTTGCAACTTCTAATGCATTGATTAATTGTAGGAATGGACTCATGAAGTTATCTTTTGGAAACATGACATTGGAGATGAATATTTTCAACATTTGCAAGCAACCTGGAGATGATAATGATTTACAAGAAGTAGATCTTATTGAAGAATTAGTTCATGATCAACTTGAATCTACTTTGAGTAAAATTGAGTTGGATGAATCTGAAGATTTGCAAATGATTTATTCTCAGGAAGAAATCACGGATGAAAAAGGCACCAAAAATATTGATGCTAATCTTGTGTCAAAAGTGACAACAGATTTGACATTTGACATCCCACCAATCGATGATTACTTTCCTGAAGAATCCTTACTTTCTCTCAGTTCAATGCCTTGGTTTGCTAAAAATATCAATTTTCTTGCAACAGGAGATTTGCCAGCTCACTGGAGTACCGAAGACAAAGGAAAGTTTTTGAACGAAGTGAAGAACTTTTACTTAGATGACCCTTACTTATTCAAAAATTATCCTAATCAAATATTTCAAAAATGCATTCCCGACAATGAGGTAAGTAATGTCATTAAACTTTGTCATTCTGAAGCATGTGGGAGTCAATTCTCATCAAGAGAGACGACTGCAAAAATCTTACAAAATGGATTTTATTGGCCCACCATGTTCAATCAAGGACACACATGCATTCTGCAAAACTTGTGAAAATTGTCAAAAAAGTTGATGCTGGTCAAAAAGTTTTGCCTTTATAATTCTCAACTCCATTTATTTCCTGAAAAACTAAGATCAAGATGGAGCAGTCTATTTATTTTGAAACATGTGTATCCTTATAGGGCCTTTGATATTGAGAAATCCAAAGAATGACAATGTTTTGAAGGTAAATGAACATCGTTTAAAAAGCTTACTTTGATGAGTTTCCTAGTGAAAATGAATCCATTGGTTTGAATAATCTTATTGATAAAGGTTGATTATTTTGTTTTTCTCACATTTTTTTGTTGCTTTTAGTGTGACTTTTGTTTTGCTAGTCTCTCACCCGATCAAATGGCGGATAACGGTACTCCGTGACATAAGTCGGTTCTTTCAGTTTCCCAAATAACTGATATCTGTATATATTTTGTACAATTCTTAGCTCTTTCTCCCTTCTTTGAATCTCGTCTCCAATTCTCTTTTTGAAAATGGACACCACTCTTGAAAAGTTGAAAAGGTATTTCCCGCTCTGCCTTCAAATGCGATTACAAAAAATTTACCGTGCTAGGTGTGAAAGATTGAGGTTGTTAATGAACCATGGAATTCCTGAAGATATTCGTTGGCTGATTGAAGCAAAGGTCTGATTATCAGGTGAGTCCTCCAATTCTTTCATTTCACACATGCCTGGAACAGGTAAAAGTACTTTTGCAAAGAAACGTCGTGCAAAACGACTGAAAGTCTGTCACAGATGTGCCAGATGGACTTGTAATGCGACATGTCGTTCTTTAGGAATGGTATCTGTAAACCGTGAAGATAAAATACAATTCATTAAGGATGGCCTGAGTAAGGGGTCTTTAGATAATCTTTTGTTGACCCTTGAGACGCATCCTAGTGGAGATGTGCATCGTGTAATTCATGATTTATGGCCACAATTCCATAAAGAACATGATCGACTTAGTCTTGGGAATCTGACTAAAAAAGACCTTGTTTGCCAGTTTTTAAGAAAACTGGATGGGAAGCCTATCCCCGACCCATAGAGGGCGTTTAAGCCGTTCTTGGACATAAAACCAAGGGAAGATGTGAGCCACAATCACAACTACCTGTACATACATGCTTTGTCAAAATAAATAAATAAAGAGAGAGAGTGTGAGACTACAACTGGCCTACATGTAGGTGGTATGATTGCATTTTCACTTTTTCATTTATAAATTCTTCTCTTCCTTCCCTTCATTTCTACTCATCTCATACATTCATCAAATATAGAAGTGTGTAGAAATGGCAGGTTCCTCAAGTCATCACATAAAAAATATTTGTGTTTTCGGTGGATCTAGTCCTGGGAAAGAAAAAGAGTTTTTAGAATCAGCAAATCATCTTGGTCGGGTACTAGCTGAGAGAAAGATTCATTTAGTATATGGGGGAGGTAGCCTTGGGTTAATGGGAGGAGTGTCAATGGCTGCATTTTTGGGAGGTAGTCAAGTTTTGGGGGTTGTCCCCAAAGCTTTAGCAAATGGGGACATCATTGGAAAAACAATTGGAGAGGAACTACAGGTCCCAACAATGTCTGACCGACTGAATACCATGTTTAACCATGCTGATGCCTTCATTGCCTTACCAGGTGGTCTGGGCACATTGGAAGAGATCTTTCATATTTCATCTTGGGCCCAACTGCACATTCACCATAAACCTATAGGTTTGTTAAATGTTAATGGTTTTTATGATAAGTTGCTATCTTTCCTTGATCAAGCTGTGGAACAGGAATTTCTAACATCTTCGGCACGACAAATCATAATCTCTGCTGCTACTGCTGAACAATTGATTGACCAACTACAATCTTTCATCCCTGTCATTGATCCTTGCATGAGTCGCCTAGATTGGTCAGCTAAGGAAAGCCGTAAAAAGCTTAGATTAGATTTGAGCCTTCATTTGTGAAATCCTGTGTCTTTTGTGTTATTAATAGCATATTATTTTGTTTTGTTACTTCTTATATTTGTTTAAGTGTGTTTCAGGTTTGTCATTGTTCGCTGTTTCAGGTGATGTCTTCTATACTCTATCTTTCTACCTTCGAACATTGAGGACAATGTCTCGTTTTGGTTGGGGGGAGAGGGTAGTAGTTCAAAAAAAAAAAAAAAAACTAACCAACTAACTGTGTTTGTTTTTAAAAAAACCATTTGGCAAAACTGTTATTACTAGGATGGCAGAGTAAAGAGGAATTATTCTTGAGACGCATCTTAGTAAAAAAATTTTAATGGTTATTTGCAATATTCATAACAAGGCCTATTAGAATACTTCTTGAAATATTCAGGTTTACAAACTCTCGCATTGTTATCACTTGATTCTGCTCCTATACTCATTTAACAAGTATTATTAAACCTTCATTTTCACACACACACACACTTTAACATATGATTGTGGGTTGCACATTGGATTATTACATTAATTATGTTCTTTTGTTGAAGGTAACAACTAAGGGAAAAGGATAGTATATAATTTTTCAAAAAAAGAAAAAAAAGAAAAAAAAAGAAAAAAAGAAAAAAAGAAAAAAAAAAGATAGTATTGATGATAATAAAACGTGGATAAGTTTGGTTTTGTAGCCTCCCTAACCTAAGCAATTAAGCCCGAAGGGGTGTTTTAACACCTAATACCCTAAAGTCAACTAACTTGGGAGTTATTGGCCCAAAGCTTGTTACATGGGTTAAGGAGAAAAGCTTAAAGAATCAAACATTGCATTATCTACGTATCAGTATCTGCAACCCGAGTTTAAGCTCTTAGGGTGTCTCAACACCTAATGCCCTAAGACCAACTGGTCTGGGAGTCATTAGCCTAAAACTCGTTACATGGGTTAAAGATACATTATGTTTTAATTTGTATGTGTATATAAATAAAATTAAAAAAAAAGAGAAAAAAAAAAAAAAAAAAAGAGAAAAAAAGAGAGAGAGAAAAAAGTAATAATAATAATAATCCCAACCCAAGGAAGTTCACCTTAAACATTTGAACATAATATTGTTTTCTTCCAACAAAAGCCCCATCATCTATGTTTTCATATATTGAGCACATAAAAAGAAGGTTTATTAATATCTTGTTTAAGAAGTATGAAGCAATAATATAAATTTAATGAGAGTTTGTTTATCTGGATAGAGTAATAGAAGTTGAATGATGAATGCCTTGCTTTGTGAAACTTGCAAATTGTTTCTCTATTTTAACGCTTTAGATTACTAGGGACTAGTAATAAGCTGGTTGGGGGGTGTGATTAGTACTTAAAAGTGCATGTTTATCAAGGTTTTATATCATCATTTTGCACTTGAAGTATCAATAACTCCTTAACGAAAGCATGTTTTATAATAACAAGTTTGATAGTATAAGATACCTTAATTTATGGTAAATGCTCATTTTAAATGCAGGACTATCACATAAATAAAAGGATTGATTGATGAGTTTAAGCATTGAAAGTTAAAGGACAAAGAGATGGTCAAACTTAGAAAAGAGATGTCGGTGCAGTCCAAACTGGAACATTGCTCGGTAATTGGATCATATCTGGAGCTCTAGATCTCGGATTTAGGTCCATTTTATATGGATGGAAAGGTAAGACAAAGGCCTACAACTTGCATGAGGAGCCCAAGATCTAAAAAGGTCCTTTTGAAGTCCAAATGGAAGGAACAACGAAGAAGTCCGAAGCTGTCCTGCAGCCCAGACACTATTTAGTGTTCAGGCCATATCTTGAGTTCTAGAAGTCCAAATGACCTCATCATTTTTTTGTTGGAAAGCTGAGACAATTTCCTAGAACATTCCTGAGGATTCTGGGCAAATTATGATGTTAGCAATGACGTCTTGTTCAGACAAGAAGATAAGGATTGTTATCAAGTCAAGATGTGGCCACTCACTCATCAATTAGTCAACAAATCAATAGTTCCAAATTTTGGCCTATAAAAGGAGGCACTTACCATGTATTGAGGCATCTTGGTGTTCAGATCAAGATCATGCTCTTGCTTTCTCTCTTTGTATTGCTTATGTTTTGCTTTCATTAATATCAAGTTTATGCACTTCTTTTCCTTTCCTTTACTTAGTTAACTTCTTTCTCATTTATGTTCTTATCTTGTTCATTTATGTTTCTTTCTTTCATTATGTTTAGCTAAGTTAATTATGTCAAGGTGAAAAGGGTACACTAATGGTGTAAGAATAAGTATAATATAAACTTAACATGGACCTTAACGTTGGATACTAACATGTTTTATATTTGTTATCTTGTTCACTTTTAATACTTTGCTTGTTAAATGGTTAATCTAGATTTATGTTGTACAACACTTGGTACAACAAATACTTGGTACTTTCATAGCCCATACTGTATGGTATAACCGACACCTGAGCTATGAAAGGGACTTGATTTGTTGTTAACATAAGTTTATAATCATGAATGCCTGCCAACATTTACAAGTATTAGCTTTATTCGAATAAGATAACTAATGTAATCATGTTAAACAATTTATAATCTGATTGGAACCTCCTTTATGTGTGGTTTCCAATTGAGTAATAAGAGTTTATACTATACTTGTTTGAAGTACCATTAGTGGATCCTCTAACCTTGACATTTGTTTTTATCATTGTTTTAATCCTTACGTTAATCTTTCATCTCAAAGTTCTCATTAATTTCTTCATCTTCTCCTTTTATTATTATTATTATTATTATTATTATTATTCTGTTTATATTATATAATATATATCTTTTGATCTTATCATAAACTCAGTATATTAGGCTGGAAACCTGTGACCCGATCTTTTAGATCATTCTCAGGTATAACAAACGCCACGTACTGAGTATTATAATTATTATTATTGTTATTATTGTTATTATTATTGTTGTTGTTGTTGTTGTTTGTTGTTGTATTGTTATTTATAATTTATACAATTAACCTCTCTGTGGTTCGACCCGGTCTTGCTGGGTTATTTATTACTTCGACACTCCTGCACTTGGGAAAAGACATCAAGCTTTTGGTCGTGTCAAGTTTTTGGCGCCGTTGCCGGGGGAGGTAAATTTCTTGTATAAATTATAATATTTATTTTATTTTATCTTTTCACTTTTCATTTTATTTAACTTTTGTTTCTTTTGTTTTCTTTTGTTTCGTTTTCTTCTCTTCTTTTCTTTTCTTCCTTTTATTCTCTTTTTACACGTGCATGAGAGTTTGGTCACGTACATTAAGTGGTCGACTTTGTAGGGTATCCTCATCGTTTTCAGAAAAATATGGCCGAAGAAGATAATCAATCGCTTCATAATGAGAATAATGAGAATAACCGTATGAGAACACTTAGAGACCATATGAATCCCACAAGAAACAAGTGCACCCTCATGCATAATTTTCCCTTCTGATGCATCTCATTTTTAATTTTAAGCCAGGCATTATTCAACTTTTACCTTCTTTTCATGGTTTAGACCTAGAAAATCCATACTTGCATTTAAGGGAATTTGAGGAGGTCTGTAATACCTATAATGACTCAAATTGTAGCATGAACACCATTCAATTAAAGCTTTTTCCTTTTTCATTAAAAGATAAAGCTAAAACATGGCTACAAAATTTGAGACCAGATCCATTCGTGCTTGGGATGATATGCAACAATAATTTTTAAAGAAGTTTTTTCCGTCTCATAGAACAAACTCTTTCAAAAGACAAATCATCACTTTCACTCAAAAGCCAGGAGAAACATTTTACCAATGTTGGGATAGGTATCGAGATTTGCTTAATACTTGCCCACATCATGGTTTTGAAACATGGAGATTGGTTTCACATTTTTATGAAGGTTTAACACCTAGAGATAGGCAAATGGTTGAATTGATGTGCAATGGAACCTTTGAAGATAAAGACCTAATGAAGCAATGGAGTACCTAGACTTGCTAGCCGAAAATGCTCAAAATTGGATACCACAGGTACTTATGATGGCACCAAATAAAAAACTCAACCTCATACATCTAGTGGAGGTATGCACAACCTTAGGGAAGATCATGACTTCCAAGCCAAGTTTGCATCTTTAGCTAGAAAAGTCGAGGCACTAGAATTGAAAAAGAGTGGTCAATTAAAATCTATTCAAGACATTGTGTGTCAAATCTGTGAAACAAATGAGCATGCAACCAATGATTGTCCAACTTTGCCTTCTTTCAAGGAATGCCTCCATGAACAAGCTCATGCTTTAAACAGTTTCCAAAGACCCGACCATAACCCATACTCACAAACGTATAACCCTGGTTGGAGAAATCACCCAAATTTTAGTTGGAAGAGTGATAGCAACAATGCACAAACTTCACAGCCACCGTTTCAAGCACACCATAATTTTCAAAATTCTCATGGATATGCACCTCCTTATGCTCCACCTCCTAGAAGAAATTTTGAGGAAACATTGCATGCATTCATTGAAAAGCAGGAGATAATCAACACTCAACTTGCTCAAAGCATGATAGATTTTAAAGATGCTCTTGCAAAATTAACATCTGCTCTCAGTTTCCAGGAGAAAGGTAAGTTTCCATCTCAACCACAACAAAATCCAAAGGGGCAATACAATGCAAATGCAAGTGGTTCTGGAAGCCAACACATGGATCAAGTCAAATCAGTCATCACTCTTCGTAGTGGTAAGGTTATTGAAAAACCCATTCTTGAACCTTGTGAGAAAGATGATGAGTCTATCTCTAAGGGTAAGGAAGGGGTTGAACCTGAACATTGCAAAGAAAAGACCGATTCCCCGCCAGCACTTCCATTTCCTCATGCCATGACCAAACAAAGGAAAGTCAATCACAACTCTGAAATCTTTGAAATTTTCAAACAGGTAAGGATCAATATACCTTTGTTGGATGCTATTAAACAGGTTCCTTCCTATGCTAAATTTTTGAAAGATTTGTGCACTGTGAAGAGAAAACTGAATGTGAAAAAGAAAGCCTTTTTAGCCGAACAAGTAAGTGCCATTCTTCAGAACAATAATGCTTTCAAATATAAAGACCCTGGTTGTCCTACAATTTCTTGCTTTATTGGAGAACATAAAATTGAAAGAGCCTTACTTGATCTTGGAGCTAGTGTGAATTTACTTCCATATTCAGTTTTTCAAAGTCTCAATCTAGGTGAGTTAAAACCAACTTCTGTAACTCTTTTACTCGCCGATAGATCTGTAAAAAGTGCCTAGAGGAATAATCGAAGATGTGTTAGTACAAGTCGATAAATTCATTTATCCTGTGGATTTTATTGTCTTGGACACGCAACCCTATTGAAGCATGTAATTCATTTCCTATTATTTAGGACGTCCGTTTCTTGCAACTTCTAATGCATTGATTAATTGTAGGAATGGACTCATGAAGTTATCTTTTGGAAACATGACATTGGAGATGAATATTTTCAACATTTGCAAGCAACCTGGAGATGATAATGATTTACAAGAAGTAGATCTTATTGAAGAATTAGTTCATGATCAACTTGAATCTACTTGAGTAAAATTGAGTTGGATGAATCTGAAGATTTGCAAATGATTTATTCTCAGGAAGAAATCACGGATGAAAAAGGCACCAAAAATATTGATGCTAAATCTTGTGTCAAAAGTGACAACAGATTTGACATTTGACATCCCACCAATCGATGATTACTTTCCTGAAGAATCCTTACTTTCTCTCAGTTCAATGCCTTGGTTTGCTAAAAATATCAATTTTCTTGCAACAGGAGATTTGCCAGCTCACTGAGTACCGAAGACAAAGGAAAGTTTTTGAACGAAGTGAAGAACTTTTACTTAGATGACCCTTACTTATTCAAAAATTATCCTAATCAAATATTTCAAAAATGCATTCCCGACAATGAGGTAAGTAATGTTCATTTAAACTTTGTCATTCTGAAGCATGTGGGAGTCAATTCTCATCAAGAGAGACGACTGCAAAAATCTTACAAAATGGATTTTATTGGCCCACCATGTTCAAGGACACACATGCATTCTGCAAAACTTGTGAAAATTGTCAAAAAGTTGATGCTGGTCAAAAAGTTTTGCTTTATAATTCTCAACTCCATTTATTTCCTGAAAAACTAAGATCAAGATGGAGCGGTCTATTTATTTTGAAACATGTGTATCCTTATAGGGCCTTTGATATTGAGAATCCAAAGAATGACAATGTTTTGAAGGTAAATGAACATCGTTTAAAAGCTTACTTTGATGAGTTTCCTAGTGAAAATGAATCCATTGGTTTGAATAATCTTATTGATAAAGGTTGATTATTTTGTTTTTCTCACATTTTTTTGTTGCTTTTTAGTGTGACTTTTGTTTTGCTAGTCTCTCACCCCGATCAAATGGCGGATAACGGTACTCCGTGACATAAGTCGGTTCTTTCAGTTTCCCAAATAACTGATATCTGTATATATTTGTACAATTCTTAGCTCTTTCTCCCTTCTTTGAATCTCGTCTCCAATTCTCTTTTGAAAATGGACACCACTCTTGAAAAGTTGAAAAGGTATTTTCCCGCTCTGCCTTCAAATGCGATTACAAAAATTTACCGTGCTAGGTGTGAAAGATTGAGGTTGTTAATGAACCATGGAATTCCTGAAGATATTCGTTGGCTGATTGAAGCAAAGGTCTGATTATCAGGTGAGTCCTCCAATTCTTTCATTTCACACATGCCTGGAACAGGTAAAAGTACTTTTGCAAAGAAACGTCGTGCAAAACGACTGAAAGTCTGTCACAGATGTGCCAGATGGACTTGTAATGCGACATGTCGTTCTTTAGGAATGGTATCTGTAAACCGTGAAGATAAAATACAATTCATTAAGGATGGCCTGAGTAAGGGGTCTTTAGATAATCTTTTGTTGACCCTTGAGACGCATCCTAGTGGAGATGTGCATCGTGTAATTCATGATTTATGGCCACAATTCCATAAAGAACATGATCGACTTAGTCTTGGGAATCTGACTAAAAAAGACCTTGTTTGCCAGTTTTTAAGAAAACTGGATGGGAAGCCTATCCCCGACCCATAGAGGGCGTTTAAGCCGTTCTTGGACATAAAACCAAGGGAAGATGTGAGCCACAATCACAACTACTGACATACATGCTTTGTCAAAATAAATAAATAAAAGAGAGAGAGTGTGAGACTACAACTGGCCTACATGTAGGTGGTATGATTGCATTTTCACTTTTTCATTTTATAAATTCTTCTCTTCCTTCCCTTCATTTCTACTCATCTCATACATTCATCAAATATAGAAGTGTTGTAGAAATGGCAGGTTCCTCAAGTCATCACATAAAAAATATTTGTGTTTTCGGTGGATCTAGTCCTGGGAAAGAAAAAGAGTTTTTAGAATCAGCAAATCATCTTGGTCGGGTACTAGCTGAGAGAAAGATTCAGCAGAAGTCTGATGTAGAACAAGTTGCAGAAGCATACATGCTCAAGAGGGATCACCCGAAATTCAAAGGCAACTGAATTTCGGCAAAACGGGCATTGAAGTCGGAATGTCGCGAAACTGACCAAGTCAATGCGTTTCGCCGTTTTCGGAAGAAAGTCTGATGTAGACCAAGTAGCAGAAGCATACATGCTCAAGAGGGATCACCCGAAATTCAAAGGCAACTGAATTTCGGCAAAACGAGCATCGAAGTCGGAATGTCGCGAAACTTACGGAGTCAAAGCGTTTTGCTGTTTGCGGATGAAAGTCTGATGTAGAACAAGTAGCAGAAACTTACATGCTCAAGAGGCATCTTCCGAAATTCAAAGGCAACTGAATTTCGGCAACCGGGGCATCGAAGTCGGAATGCAACGAAACTCACCGAGTCAAAGCCTTTTGCCATTTGCGGATGAAATTCTGATGTAGAACAAGTAGCAGAAGCATACATGCTCAAGAGGGATCACCCGAAATTCAAAGCCAACTGAATTTCGGAAAAACAGGCATCGAAGTCGGAATGTCGCGAAACTTACCGAGTCAAAGCGTTTCGCTGTTTCGAATGAAAGTCCGATGTAGAACAAGTAGCACAAGTATACATGCTCAAGAGGGATCACCCGAAATTCAAAGGCAACTGAATTTCGGCAAAACGGGCATCGAAGTCGGAAATGTCGCGAAACTCACCGAGTCAAAGCCTTTTGCCGTTTGCGGAAGAAAGTCTGATGTAGACCAAGTAGCAGAAGCATACATGCTCAAGAGGGATCACCCGAAATTGAAAGGCAATTGAATTTCGGCAAAACGGGCATCGAAGTCGGAATGTCGCGAAACTTACCGAGTCAAAGCGTTTCGCCTTTTGCGGATGAAAGCCTGATGTGGAACAAGTAGCAGAAGCATACATGCTCAAGAGGAATCACCCGAAATTCAAAGGCAAATGAATTTGGGCAACCGGGGCATCGAAGTCGGAATGCAGCGAAACTCACCGAGTCAAAGCCTTTTGCCGTTTGCGGATGAAAGTCTGATGTAGAACAAGTTGCAGAAGCATACATGCTCAAGAGGGATCACCCGAAATTCAAAGGCAACTGAATTTCGGCAAAACGGGCATTGAAGTCGGAATGTCGCGAAACTGACCAAGTCAATGCGTTTCGCCGTTTTCGGAAGAAAGTCTGATGTAGACCAAGTAGCAGAAGCATACATGCTCAAGAGGGATCACCCGAAATTCAAAGGCAACTGAATTTCGGCAAAACGAGCATCGAAGTCGGAATGTCGCGAAACTTACGGAGTCAAAGCGTTTTGCTGTTTGCGGATGAAAGTCTGATGTAGAACAAGTAGCAGAAACTTACATGCTCAAGAGGCATCTTCCGAAATTCAAAGGCAACTGAATTTCGGCAACCGGGGCATCGAAGTCGGAATGCAACGAAACTCACCGAGTCAAAGCCTTTTGGCGTTTGCGGATGAAATTCTGATGTAGAACAAGTAGCAGAAGCATACATGCTCAAGAGGGATCACCCGAAATTCAAAGCCAACTGAATTTCGGAAAAACAGGCATCGAAGTCGGAATGTCGCGAAACTTACCGAGTCAAAGCGTTTCGCTGTTTCGAATGAAAGTCCGATGTAGAACAAGTAGCACAAGTATACATGCTCAAGAGGGATCACCCGAAATTCAAAGGCAACTGAATTTCGGCAAAACGGGCATCGAAGTCGGAATGTCACGAAACTTACCGAGTCAAAGCGTTTCGCCGTTTTGCCGGAAGAAAGTCTGATGTAAGACCAAGTAGCAGAAGCATACATGCTCAAGAGGGATCACCCGAAATTCAAAGGCAACTTGAATTTCGGCAACCGGGGCATCGAAGTCGGAATGTCGCGAAACTGATCTAGTCAAAGCGTTTCGTCGTTTGCGGAAGAAAGTCTGATGTAGATCAAGTAGCAGAAGCATACATGCTCAAGAGGGATCACCCGAAATTCAAAGGCAAACTGAATTACGACAACCGGGGCATCGAAGTCGGAATGTCGCGAAACTTACCGAGTCAAAGCGTTTCGCCTTTTGCGGATGAAAGTCTGTTGTTAGAACAAAGTAGCAGAAGCATACATTGCTCAAAGAGGAATCACCGAAATTCAAAGGCAAATGAATTTGGGCAACCGGGGCATCGAAGTCGGAATGCAGCAAAACTCTCCGAGTCAAAGCATTTTGCCGTTTGCGGAAGAAGTCTGATGTAGAACAAGTAGCAGAAGCATACATGCTCAAGAGGGATCACCCGAAATTCTAAGGGAACTGAATTTCGGCAAAACGGGCATCGAAGTCGGAATGTCGCGAAACTTACCGAGTCAAAGCGTTTCGCTGTTTGCGGATGAAAGCCTGATGTGGAACAAGTAGCAGAAGCATACATGCTCAATAGGCATCACCCAAAATTCAAAGGCAACTGAATTTTGGCAACCGGGGCATCGAAGTCGGAATGCAATGAAACTCATCGAGTCAAAGCCTTTTGCCCTTTGCGGATGAAAGTCTGATTTAGAACAAGTAGCAGAAGCATACATGCTCAAGAGGGATCACCCGAAATTCAAAGCCAACTGAATTTCGGCAAAACAGGCATCGAAGTCGAAGTGTCGCGAAACTTACCGAGTCAAAGCGTTTCGCTGTTTCGGATGAAAGTCTGATGTAGAACAAGTAGCACAAGTATACATGCTCAAGAGGGATCACCCGAAATTCAAAGGCAACTGAATTTCGGCAAAAACGGGCATCCGAAGTCGGAATGTCGCGAAACTTACCGAGTCAAAGCGTTTCGCCTTTTGCGGAAGAAAGTCTGATGTAGAACAAGTAGCAAGAAGCATACATGCTCAAGAGGAATTCACCCGAAATTCAAAGGCAAATGAATTTGGGCAACCGGGGCATCGAAGTCGGAATGCAGCAAAACTCACCGAGTCAAAGCCTTTTGTCGTTTGCGGATGAAAGTCTTGATGTAGAAACAAGTTTCAGAAGCATACATGCTCATGAGGGATCACCCGAAATTCAAAGGCAACTGAATTTCGGCAACCGGGGCATCGAAGTCGGAATGTCGCGAAACTCACCGAGTCAAAGCATTTTGCCGTTTGCGGAAGAAGTCTGATGTAGAACAAGTAGCAGAAGCATACATGCTCAAGAGGGATCACCCGAAATTCAAAGGGAACTGAATTTCGGCAAAAACGGGCATCCGAAGTCGGAATGTCGCGAAACTTACCGAGTCAAAGCGTTTCGCTGTTTGCGGATGAAAGCCTGATGTGGAACAAGTAGCAGAAGCATACATGCTCAATAGGCATCACCCGAAATTCAAAGGCAACTGAATTTTGGCAACCGGGGCATCGAAGGCGGAATGCAGCGAAACTCACCGAGTCAAAGCCTTTTGCCGTTGCGGATGAAAGTCTGATGTAGAACAAGTTGCAGAAGCATACATGCTCAAGAGGGATCACCCGGAAATTCAAAGGCAACTGAATTTCGGCAAAACGGGCATGGAAGTCGGAATGTCGCGAAACTTACCGAGTCAAATCGTTTCGCTGTTTGCGGACGAAAGTCTGATGTAGAACAAGTAGCAGAGCATACATGCTCAAGAGGATCACCCGAAATTCAAAGGCAACTGAATTTCGGCAAAACGAGCATCAAAGCCAGAATGTCGCCGAAACTTACGAGTCAAAGCGTTTTTGCTGTTTGCGGATGAAAGTCTGATGTAGAACAAGTAGCAGAAACTTACATGCTCAAGAGGCATCACCCGAAATTCAAAGGCAACTGAATTGCGTCAACAGGGGCATCGAAGTCGGAATGCAATGAAACTCATCGAGTCAAAGCCTTTTGCCATTTGCGGATGAAAGTCTGATGTAGAACAAGTAGCAGAAGCATACATGCTCAAGAGGGATCACCCGAAATTCAAAGGCAACTGAATTTCGGCAAAACGGGCATCGAAGTCGGAATGTCGCGAAACTTACCGAGTCAAAGCGTTTCGCCTTTTGCGGAAGAAATTCTGATGTAGACCAAGTAGCAGAAGCATACATGCTCAAGAAGGATCACCCGAAATTCAAAGGCAACTGAATTTCAGCAAAACGGGCATCGAAGTCAGAATGTCACGAAACTTACGGAGTCAAAGCGTTTTGTTGTTTGCGGATAAAAGTCTGATGTAGAACAAGTAGCAGAAACTTACATGCTCAAGAGGGATCACCCGAAATTCAAAGGCAACTGAATTTCGGCAACCGGGGCATCGAAGTCGGAATGTCGCGAAACTCACCGAGTCAAAGCATTTTTGCCCGTTTGCGGAAAGAAGTTCTATGTAGAACAAGTAGCAGAAGCACACATGCTCAAGAGGGATCACCCGAAATTCAAAGGCAACTGAATTTCGGCAAAACGGGTATCGAAGTCGGAATGTCGCGAAACTGATCGAGTCAAAGCGTTTCGCCTTTTGCGGATGAAAGTCTGATGTAGAACAAGTAGCAGAAGCATACATGCTCAAGAGGCATCACCCGAAATTCAAAGGCAAATGAATTTGGGCAACCGGGGCATCGAAGTCGGAAAATCAGCAAAACTCTTGCGAGTCAAAGCATTTGCCGTTTGCGGAAGAAGTCTGATATTAGAACAAGTAGCAGAAGGCATACATGCTCAAGAGGGATCACCCAAAATTCTAAGGGAACTGAATTTCGGCAAAACGGGGATTCGAAAGTCGGAATGTCGCGAAACTTACCGAGTCAAAAGCGTTTCGCTTTATGCGGATGAAAGCCTGAGTGGAACAAGTAGCAAGAAGCTACATTGCTCAATAGGCATCACCCTAATTCAAAGGCAACTGAATTTTGGCAACCGGGGCATCGAAGGCGGAACTGCAGCGAAACTCACCGAGGCAAAGCCTTTTGC